>NW_008794443.1:5791329-5800872 GCF_000699145.1 Aptenodytes forsteri
GTGGGGTGCTCAGTTGCTGACTGAGATTAAACCACGACACGCTGAGAAGAAATTCCATTATTAAACACAAAAATAGGAAAGCGGCTGGAGAGGAAACTGTTACTGGAGAGATGCTTCAGGCAAGTGACAGAAAAATCCTCCAGAGTTTCCCTTTACTTTGAAACAAGACATAGAACAAGAAAGAGAAGCCACTGGGGAAGAAGCCTCATAGTAAAGCTGCCAAAGATAGATGACCTGCCCAAGTGTAATGCCGAGGGAAGGCACACATTACTCCTTTATAAAAAAAGAGATCACCAGGTCTGAAAGAAAGAGGCAAATTTCAGAACAGGGAGCTCGTGTGCCGACTACACCATTGCTTTCTGACTATGACAAAGTGTAAAGCAGCAGGCACCTCTTGCAAAAAATGCTAAGAAGTTCCTGCGAGATCTTTAAAAGCATGTAACATGAGATAAATCTCTGGGAGATTATAGTATATTATGGGTTAGTAGCAAAAATAATCAAGCCCCAAAGGATTGTGCACCACTGAATGTGTAGTTGGGGATGGGGACAACATCAGCCAGTGGTCTTCAATGACAGCTGGAGTTTAGCAAGAGCTGGTAACAACTCTACTGTTCTCTGTATGGACTGGGTCACAGTCCACAGAGGATGAGACCGTTACAGGCAAGTAAGAAATATAATGGAATATTCCAAAACCTATCTAGATTATGTTGGTTTTCTTGATATTGCCAAGATCTGCTCAATACATTGTTGAACAGAAGGAGTGGCTCCTGCTAGCACATGAAACCTAATAAAAGAGCTTATTTATCAATAACAGAAAGACAAAATACATAGCTAGCGTTGTCCCAAAGGCACCCATCAAACATAGGTAAAGATGTAAATAATTTTACCTGCCGTGTAATAAGAAGAAAGACCATATTAGGTGCTAGGTAGCAAGACAATTATAAAAAGCACAACAAACAAGCAGCGTGGTCAGTGCTGGTACAAAAATATGAACTTTCAGTACTGTCATCATGGATTAAAGTCACAAAAATCTGCCACAGTGATTGATAGGAAAATTAAATTGTCCTCAGAGTCCATCAGAAAAGTTTCTCCAAAAGATTCTAAACTGATTTATTGTTATGAAAATTCCCTTCCCTAACTATAGTATCAATCAGTCTTTATAGTATGACAGCGTATTAACTTTGTTAGTATATATTAGTTCACATTATACACTGCAATGTAATGAGGTAGTGGAATTTTACTGGAGGCTTTGGTGTTGTTCATGCTTAAGTAAAACAAACTAAAGTACAGCCTGGCCCTGGAAAAAAGGGCTTTGCTTCTTGGAAGCTTAAAGCTGTCCATGAAGGACAAAAGATACGCCCGGACAACTAAGATAACGCCAGCACCCTAGCCCCTCTAACACATCTTTGAAACCCTCTCAGCGTTGTCTGGCATCATAGATAAGTAACTACAGGAAAACTGACTCCAGGGACATCTGGATCAATAGACAAGCAGCAAGAATGCTGCAGAAATATAGTTGCTTTGCAAAGTTCTACTATGATTAGTAACCGGTAGTGTGGGTGTTAGTGATTAGTGAAATCGTGTTGTACCTGAACACTTAAAGAGTATAAGAACCCTGTGTAAAACCACATTTGGGGTGCCCCAATTTGGCTGGGACACCTCATGGGCATGAATAAATATTTACCCATGTAATTTGCATCCTAGCCTCTCTCCTCAGTTGGCAAAGGCCAGTTGCAAATTTTTGTAACACTATCAAGAGTAGGAGAGTAGACAGTCCCTGGGCTTGTTACCTGTGTGATTCCCTTGTCAAGTGTTGGCATCCTCTGGAAAAGAGAGTAAGTGACCTAGAGAAACGTTTTGCAGAACAATGGAGGAAAAAGCCCAATCCACCAATATGATGTTCAGAGTCCTCCACAGGCTAAAACTGCCTGGCTCCAAGTCCAGATTAAATGGCAGAAACCAGAGGAAACCTTATGCATTAGAGATTCTGGGAAGATGGAAAGAGAAAAGCAGAAACCCAAGTGGTATGGGATGTGACTGCACTACAGTACAGTAAACTTTGTAAACGCTAACAAAAGGTTAGAGATCACCGAGTGATGAAGCACGGTGTGTGTTGTTACACCAGTAACAATAAAATCCTAGTTTGTTCTCAGTTCTCTTACTTCAGATAATAAAGCCGCTCTCCACACAAGGTATGAAAGAAATGTTACTTGCTGATCCAACCTGAGTCATTAAACAGAGAAGGGATTTTTATACCCACTTCTAAAGAACATGCATTAGCCCCCGTAGGAGACAGCTGTTCTGCTCTTCACAATGGACCAGTGCAGCAGCTCCTGCGTTTGCACACAGGACACGTGCAGAACGTACGGTCTGCTTCTGTACCTGCACAATCAGAATTCAGTAATACTCATGGGCTTTGCTGTTCCCCAAGAAAACATGTTCTAAAATAAGAAGAGATAAGAAAATGCACTATAGTACCTAACTGTAGATTTCTGCGTGGACGCTGAGTGTGAATGGTGTACTTTCTATGCAGGAATCAATAAAGAACAAAAAGGATAACTGGAAATCTGTCTGGGTTGCTTGTCTAGTGCGCTAATTTGTTTAATCAAAAGTAAGAAGCCAAACTACCAACAAGGCAACATTATGTGGAGTAGCACATGGGCTACAGTAGGGGAAGGAGAAAAAACAAACTTGAAAGAAGTGTTTGAATGAGACTAAGATTGCCCCGTGTTGAGGGGAATTGCACATCACTCTCCAAAATTTTATCTTTTTATCTTCTGGCATTTTGTTATTTTTTGATCTATCATGTATTGCTCTAGGATGCTTCCCAGGAAGGAAAAAATACTTCAGAAACCACAAATGCTTCATTGTTAAATGGTTGTGTCTCATTCCACTTACTACCGCTTTCAAACTCGATAACCTTTTGACTTAATTGGCATTGCTGGTGATTTCCATCTGGGTGGTAAATTATCTGATATGCAAAGCCTATTTCACTCAGTGAATCAATATGACTGCACTGATTACCTTGTGGGAAGGAAGAGAGCCGAAGCTCTTCCAAGGAAACTGGGGACCGAGAGATTTCCTAGCAGTGGGTGAGCTACAGGAGTATGATCTTCACCACCTCAGAGACGCAGGCATATGCGCACAGGGTAACCTGACTCTAGATCCCTATAATTTGTTCCCAAAGCGTGTGTCGCATGCCTTCCCTTCCAAATCTCCAAGCTAATCTGTCATGTGAAGAAAGCCTGAGCACCTAGCTCCAGTTTAACATTAATCCCCTCAGACGTTTCCAGGAATGAGGAAGAACCTGCAGCTTATACTAGCCAGAACTGGCTCAGGCTATAAGGAAAGAAAAAGGAGATTCACAAAAAAGCCAGAGGAGTTACTGTAATTCCCCGATTTCATCAAAAGCAGCAGAAAGAGAAGGAGATGCTTTAGGACAAAGAATTGCAGCATCTACCTGCTGCTCTTCACGCACCTGCTCCAAGGCAGAGAAGCAAGTACTCGCCTTTGCACAGCCAGATCTGAGGTCTGAACAGCCCACATTTCCTCCCTTGCCACACCCCTGCACAGCCATCAAGTTCTAACACACAGCGTAGCCCTGTTTTATTCACTACAAAACCAATTTATCCGGAGTGCTGGGGCTCTCTCCCACTGCCCTTAGGATGCAGAAGAAAGGTCTCACGGCCCAGAACATTTCTGCAATGTTCAGCCAGCATTTTGTACGCTCGTTTTCATTCCCTTGAATTTGGCTGTGCCCTTGTGCCCCACTTTAAATAGCGGCTTGCCTTCCTCATGGCCTAGCAGTTCTCATCATTTAACTGAGCTCTGCAGAATTCCTCCTTCTTTTGTTCTTCATAAATCAGTCTCCACAGTTTTGCTGTTTATAGTTCCACACTGGGAACCACGGTTACTTCTGCAGCATAGCAATTTTTTCTGCGCTTTACTTTTCATCTCCACATTAATCTTTTCAACAGGAAGAACACCGTAAATGTTTGAGTGACTCAGTCTGCTGCTTCTACCAAGCATACACGTCCTCTGCAGCTCCTAACACTGGAGCACCAAGCCCACTCCATCTGTTGAGATCAGAGCAGGCTGCTGGGAGGGCTGGAACAACAGAGACGCAGCCATCTGTGCTAATCGGAGTCGCTTACAAGGTTACTCCCACCTGGGAAGGAAGGAAAGGAAATAGCAGGCAGGCATAGTAGGATAACACACTTTAAGCCGTTCATTGGAAAAGTGCATTACCTCTGCCACTCTAGACAGAGACCAAGCTGGATAATATTGTTCTGCCAGCATAAAGTCAGCCTGAAGTTTAATTTAGCTAATGATCTAGGCACAAACTACACTGAAGGAAAAGATCCAGCTGTGCGTGAATTCTGGTTCTAACTCTTTCACTGACCACTGGACAACTTTAGGTAAGTAACTTTAAAAACCCAGATCTAAAGGAAAACTCCATACTAGCAGGACAGCAGTAATGAATCATCAGCACTAGTGACAAGCTCGGCACCAGCAGAGCTTTGAACTGGTGCCAAAGACAAACTTATTTGTCACTTAAAACAGAAAAGTTCACTGTGCTCACTCGTATACAACAACCAATACAACAGCACATTAGTCCTTGACTGCAGTTTTTAGATACTACTGGAAGTCAGATAATTAACTAGACTGTAAGCATCCCTCCTTCAGGTTAAAACAGATAAGTCATACCTGCTCCTAGAAGCGGCGGCACGCAGGGAGCACTGTAGCTGTCACGATATCCAGTCAGCTTTGACTTTCCTATTCAGAAATGGGGACAAGTGGCTGTGATACAAGCCCAGCCTGATACTGCAACTCACACTCTGGGTCTGCAGCAAGAGATTAAGTTCTCCATGACTGTGTGTGCCTTTCTTATGCACAGAGGAGGGTACGTTGGATGGGACTGCTGACCTGCCAGGTGTAAGAGGCTGCTCAGATGGATTTCCAAGTATTACTGTAAAACAAACAGCAACAAGATCACGTAACGCCAGTTGACATTATCATAGAGAAGCAGAATTTGGAAATAGAAGATGACAATGTGTGGCATAGGCCTGACCAGGACTCAGCTTGGCTTGTCGTGGCACAGTTACACGATCCACCAGGATGCCCCGTCTCCACTGTCAGGAGGATGTGGCCTAGCCTCCTGAGAAAGCTGAGGCTTTAACACATCCAGCCTTCGCATCAGCTCGTAAAGACAGCAGGCGGATCCAGCAGTAGTGGCAGTGAAGCCAAAGGGGCTGACTCAATGAATATACCTAGCAGAGACGAGCAACTGTTACAGAAAAAGCCGGGCCAGACTAGCAGCATCAGATTGGCAATCAGGTTTTTGGGGTTCAGACCCTGGCTTTTTGGTGATCTAGTTTTCTTTCTGTGGTTCAGTTTCCTCACCTCTAAACTGGGAATACTAATACTGACCTCATCGGTAAAGCATTGAATTGTGCCACACCCCAAACATATTTTTGGAAAGTATAAAGCCAAGAAAGAAAGCAAATGGGCAAGCATCGTGCAAGGGACCATTATTAAGAAAAACAAGGTGATAGTAGGAAGAAGGAAAAAAAAAAAAAGACTGTGAGGAAAAAAAATGTTGCTGACCACTGAAATAGCAAGAAGTCCATCGCTTTGAGAATGTCAAAACTAAATCATACATCTCACTAGGAGACAATTTGTCAATACCAAATGTGGTATTTGGTATCCACCAGAAAAGTGGATTAGATGATCTGGTCATACATCTCACCTCAATATTTATAATGCACTGACATCATGACAGCTTTCACCCTGAAAGAGTGAAAGGGGTTACATGAAAACCAAAGCAGAAAAGAGACTAGCACAAGGATATCAGTAAATTCTTCTTCCAGGAGCATAAATTCATGACCAAGAGACAACACTGAAAATGGAAGAGAAGGGAATGGAACAAATCAAAAGCCTGGTGAAGAAGTGAAGTCGGTAACATTATTTTTAATGCTTGAAGACAAGGACAGTAGTCTGAAAAGATGCCCAGAGAAGGAATGGCTCCCACTAAACCAGTAGCACACCTTCGTGTAGTAATTTCACGGACTTGGAGACAGGTCATCCCAGGCTGAAAAAAGCAGGTGACCCAAAGGGCAAAGTGCCAGATGTGGTAGCAGGGGCCTAAATTGTTGCATAAACCAGCAGCAGCTTGTGATGTGAGCCTGGGCATGTCACTACCCCTCTTGGTGTCTGTCTTTCCTTCCATTTTACCTACACTCTCACCTAGGGACATTCTTACCTGGAGTTTATCCAGTGTCCAGAACAAGCAGGCTCTGATGTAGCCCTACAACAAATGTTAGCTTCAGCCAACCCAGCTCCTTGAGAGCTGCTGCAGAACAGCAGCCTGGGATTCACCAGCAATGGGGCCCATCCAACACTGCAGTTTCCAAAGTATGAGACTGCTATCATGTATTCAAGCGAATATTGAGGTCTTCATTGGAATATGCAGCCCTATTTATAAGTTCTTCCTGGTATCCAATGTAACTTTCCTTTTCCTTGCTTCAGGACTTTACTTCCCTTTTTCTGCCCTCAAAAGGGGCCCTAAATAATCCTTCTTTCTTAGTACCGCTACAAAACTGTTTGTTTTGTCCCTTCTCAGCTATCACTTATTCTAGTCTGACATACTGAGCACTTTAACCATCCCTATATATCAAACCTTCCAGACCCCTCATCACTTTTCTTTCTTCCCTGTGAGTTCCTTCCAGCTTGCCAGTAGCTCTCTGCACCCCCAGCAAGGAGCAGACTGCTGCTCATCAGCATTCCTGCAGCAGCCTTGCTCGGCAAACAGCTCTGCAATAGCTTCTTGTCCGCTTACAACATTGGTAACATTCACCTTTTAAAAATACCATCAGACTGAAATATAACAAGGTTCCTCTCATAATGTCACAGTAGTCACACATGTTCCAGTCAATGCTGTTGTCAGAAAGAGTTAGGAGCCCAGAAAGTATCCAACAGCAGCTCAAGCCTGCACTGCCTATAGGTGCCGAAAAGACTGGAGCACATCCAGCATCTCAGCAGTAGCAAAGTGGCCTCGGGCACCTTGGTTGCAGCTAAGTGTTGCCCTGCCATCTGTGCGTGACTTTCTTCCACCTGCTCTACTCTCCTGCAACAGCAGAAAGAGCTGCCCAGCTTTGAATAGCCACCACTTCTCTGCAATGCCACGTCTCTCCCTGAGCTGACCAGGAGCCTGCAGGTGTCCTTCCCTGCTTTTCCTTGAGCAGTGATTATCTGAGAGCGTGGAGAACATCTGGCAAGCATTTAATTTTGCAAGCCATTTCTCTGGATGGAAGGAGGAAAGGAAAATGTTTGAAAATAAAGATCAATCAGCTGGTAAGATCTTTGTATTACTGGGGTATCCAGCATCCCTTCTGCTGAACGGTGCTCAAGTCAGGAGTAGCTGAAGAATACATAATGCCCCTCAATCTTTATTTCTGAGGTTAAAAAGGGAGGAACAAGTACTGGATATGACTGCAGATGGAAAACAGCCATTCTTTAGGCTACAATTATGTGATTTACACATAAGCCAGAAAATAACTCCTAGGCACACAGCCCTTACCTTTTCTCAGCAGTTTCTATCATTTGAAGAATACCACCTCTTTCAGTATAGCAAAAAGCTAGAACTAGTCTTCCTTTCCAGCAGTTCACAGCAGCACAGGGAAAACCGATTTTTGGTGCTCCCAGGATGAAGAGCTGGGGCCCTACTACCACAGAAATGGGAGAAGCAGAGGAAGGAAGGACCCAACCAGATAGCACACAGCTCTGGAGAACAGGCTTACTGCCTCCATTGCTTTCAAGGGTATCAGAAATGTAAGGTAAGCAGAGGCTGCTGCTGAGAGATGCCACCTCCTCCTGCCCATTCAGAAATGGCTGCTGTCCCACCCACAGTTCCCCCTTCAGGCAGCAGCCACCACGAATGTAGGTTTTCAGGGCTTTGGCTGAAGCAATAGTGCTGTGACCATTTCGCTGTCCCTGGCAACCTACTGCCCAAGGAGCTGTGCCTGTAATGAAAAGCAGCCTTGAATCCACCATTGTTTATTCACTCAAAACCAAGAGTCAATTTTATAGCCTTCTTGCTTTGCTTGCAAAGATATGAGCAGCAGCATGCCTATACATTGCAATAAAGAAGTTGGGACGAGAGTAGCGGTGTTTCAGCAGTGTGCTAGACAGGCTGACTCTGCATGAAACAGGAGGCTAATGGTGGAGTACTACTCTGGAGACAGTTTACTCCACTCCCCTACCAGGCTGTGGCAATAGGCAGATCGCTTCAGACGTGCAGGCACAGTTAGGTGTAGGACAGGCAGTCCCACATCCAACCCACCTGCTCTGACCCAGCCAGCTACAAGCCAGCTTACTTCCAGAAGCTGCATAGTCACATTAGCACAGTGCAGAGCCTTAGCTCAGAAGTCCCCCAGAGACGGGGTGTGTTAGCTTGGGCTGAGCACTACCCAACATTTGGATGCGAGCTGGCTTCTGCCTGGGCAGCTCAGAGCACGAGTGGAACAAAAACGGGGCCTGCCTGTACGGTACAGCAGGCAGTAGCGTCACCTTCTCCCCTCCCGGAGAACGGGAACAATACTGCCCCTTTCAGAGATCATCAGTGCTTTTATGGCTCCTACTGCCACAGTATCCGGAGGCAGATTCAGCCCTAGCAATCTGGTTTGCTTCTGTTTTTACAGTATAGTAACAGGAATAAGTCACGCTGCAAGACAGAGGAGAGATTTGTGGCAGGAATTAAATCTAAGGAGAGTATATAATAGAGGTCTGTAGAATCCCGAGTTGTGTGGAGATTGTGTGTGGAAGAGATTCAGCTCTGCACTGTGTCTTGCCGTACAAGAATTTGCAGATATCAGATGAAACTGGTAGGAGACAGGCTAGAAACAATCCAGAGGAGATGGCTCTTTGCTCTGCATGTAACTCGTAAATCCCACCGCACAGGGTGCTCTGGATGATACAGGTTCCTGTGGGTTCGAGATGAGATTAGACAAATTCAAAGAAGAGAAATGAGGATTTCTAGAATACATATAACCCACCGCCAGGTCTGAGGTCTTTCCCTGGGGAAAGTGCCACCCATGTTAGAGCTGTTTTCCTGTACTCCCCCTGGCATTCACTTTTGGTCATTGTCAGAAACAGGTACTAGGTTAGATAGGCATTTGACCCTGTACAGCTATTCCTATATTCTGTCAGATTTGGGCTGAAGATATTTAGTGTGTGCTCAGCTGATGTTTAGAAGAGCAGCCTGTACACTAGAAAGAAAGAGACAGAAAGAAAAGCTACGAAGCTCCATGCCACACTTAATAGTGTGAATTCACAGTATTGGCCATTCTGCATTAACAGTACAGCACAAAAGAGAAGAATCAGACTGCTCTGTACCCGAGGATGTTGGAATTTCATAACCACCTGTTCCCCCCCACCCCCGACATTGCACAATTCCCCCCCTGCAAAATCTGGCACTACCTTCAGTTGCTCTATATAGTCTTTCAGAACACTTCCAAAAAAAAAAAAAAAAAAAAAAAAAAAAAA
>NW_008794443.1:5801100-5810095 GCF_000699145.1 Aptenodytes forsteri
GTCAGGTCTTAAACAAAAAAAAAAAAAGGGAACTGTTTGTTTTGTAACTTTATATTAAATTAGTTTGATAGATTTTTCTGGCATCCAAAAGAGACTTCCACATCCCTAATATAACAGCCAGTATCTGATGTCAGTTCTGGACTGGACTGGTTCATGTGTTGAGTATGACTGAGCAAGCATTCATATTTCAGGCTCATTCTGTTAGTGTAATTCTGCACCATTCCACAGCTTATTACATGAGAATTCTTCCAAAATGACCTCTGCATTCAGTATTTTCCACCAAGAATATTGATTGTCTCAAGGCACTGAGACTTATTAAAATATACATGTATGGTCATTTCATTGCCTTGTGAGTAAGAGCTGAAACTTCTTTCTAAATTAATCCTACATCTGTTTAAGAAGAGCTATAAACTGAAAATTTGTGACTAGCAGAATTCCTCAATGCCAAATCCTAGGTGAAAAGATGACTTTTCCTCTAATCATGATCTCTGTGTATATGACATGGTTTATTTTCCATTTTCAATGTTTTTATATTAAGGAACGTTTTTGTAAAAGCATCTAAACCTGTATTTTTTCCAAACAATGTTGCCAAGTGATCGAAATTGAAAGAGACTAAACTAATACTATATGTTCCACCACACAGCACAGAAGTGTTCCCAGTTACCGAAGCAGCTTCTGTCAGTGAAGTTGCACTTTGTCCATGAGGTGTGCCATGTCACCCCACACCATTCTGGATGGCACCCATCTCATCTTTGTACTGATGGCAGTTTGCCCCTTCCCTCTTTGCTTCCAAGGCCTGTGATTCTGCTGCCTGGACAGTACGTTTTACTGCACATAACATATATAACAAAGCCAAACCAAACAGGAAAAAAGTGCATCTGAAAAAATTGTGGTTTTACACTTGGTTTCCAGAGTTACAGAGCCAAACAGGCCATACTCTAAAAAGAAAAAAACCAACCAAACCAACCATACAAGTGAGGTACGGATAGGAAAATGGCAAGACAGACATTAGCTGCATAACTGTTATTCTGGGCACTTTCCAGGTAAGAAGTGATTCCTTTTGGAAGTTGGAGGAGGAGGAAGAGGAAGGAGAGCGCTCTCTTTCCCATGACATGACATAATTCAACTGTCCCGGAGCTACAAAAGAAAGATGGGGAAGATGAGCAGCCACCTTCCTCTGATCCACTTAGAGTTAGTCATTATAACTGGCATGATAGCAGCCAGAATCTCACTCTCCTATCATGATTTTAGGAAGTGTGGTACAAGACAAGGAGAACCACTGCTTTGTTCTGGAAGCAAAGGTATCCAATTAGATGGACCAGTGGATCTTGTGGAATACAAATTCCCAAATTGCAGGTTTTCTTATGCGATTAGAGTACTGTAAGCTAAAGAAGCACTGAATAACAAGAGTGTGGGGAAATCCATCCAGGTGCTGCTTCAGCAAGACCTGCTAAACATCCCTCTTTGCAATTTTGATGCCATAACTCTGAAAGCAAACTCCATTCAGAGCAAGTTCACGGTGGCACTGTAAACTCACCAGACTTGGATGCATCTACAGGGGATGCACGTTAACGCTTGTAATACTTGTCTGCATTTTCATCAGTAATCCTATTTGTAAAGTTTCCTCCTTCAAGCCCTCTTCATACCCCAGCCCCATTTACAAGGACACCTCCCGCTACAAATGTATACTGGGTTTATCATATCAGATTTGCCAACTAATTTTTTCCCTAGGGCCTCTGAAGGAATACATTAAGATAAAAAGGAAATTAAAAAAGGCTTTACATGTGTAACAATAGATCATGAAGCACTTCAAAAACATTCATACATCCTCACAGCCTCCCCCATAAGATCAGGTGCAAGTCAGAAAGCATTTCCCACTGTGAAATCAGAGGAAACCAAAGCAGAGAGAAACAGAGGCTGAGATAAGACAGAGCTCTGCTTTCGCTGTGACACGCTACACTGCACCACAGGTCACGTGCCCGAGCTGCAAGCAGAGGTGCAGATGGTGGGTGTTCTGCCGTGGCACAGCATGGCCTTTACCCAGGGCTCACAGAGGCTGCAAGAAGACAACAGAAGCAGGAAAAAAAACCCTGCAGCTGTGCCTTCGATGTGCAGGCTCTCTGCATATGCCATTAGCTCTTCTTTACGTCGCAAGTGGAAGAGCTGTAGCTTAATTAAAAGGCAAGGAAGCAAGGGCTTGCAAGCAAGGTGCAAAGCCTAATTGAGCAATTGTCCCCAGCCAGTTAGAAATTGGGAAGCACAATCATTCCCAGCACCAACAATCCCAATCATTTCTTCAGGTTAGTAATACAGACGCAGAATGACAGCCTGCTCTGCCTGACACAGACAAGCTCTTTTGAGGTTGCTACAACTTCAGTTTGTGTCGGTGTGGAACTGCATCTGCAAAATGACAGTTCTGTTTTCTGTCCCTGCTCTCAGGCACACAGCATGGAAGCAGGGTCCAGACCACCTCAACCCTCGCCAAAGCCTCTATCTGAATAAGCTGCCATATAATATTAATTTAATACAGAGCCCAAGTCCTTCTCAGCATATGGCAGGCTGCAGTAGTTCCTTGGGTCTGGACACAATCAGCCTCAATCACAACTCAAAGAAGAAGCAATTTTATTTAATTATTGTACAACTGTGCTTGGAAAACAGAAAGGTAATTTCTAACGTTGTCCATCATGAATATTAGATGCATTTATTCTGCTGGCATATTAAAGGACTGACTTGGGTCTTGAACATCCTCACAAAGAACAGTGTGACATGTGCACACACACAAAGATTTATTAGCAGCATCCATAGCTGATACCATACATCAACTGTAATGGAGAAAACTATTTTGGGGGGGGGGGGGATCAAAAGAGGAGACAGTCAGAATTAGAAGGGGAATTGAAAATTCTCCCCAGTGGCTAACCAGGGGAGTTAGTGGCAAGAAGTGAGTGATGGGGTCCCCAAATGAGCATCTTTGCCAGGCACCCCTCCAGTGCAGCAGGTCATTCCTCCCATCCTTTTCCCATAGCAACTGTATAGTTTCCATCAAGATCCACTCAAATCCCCTGCTCGTGACACTGCTAGCGCTGATCAGAGCACGTGCTGAGCAGCAGCATTGTGCTGCGCACCCATTCTGTACATGCGTATTATTGGGTCGCCTAATGTAAAGCGAGAGCTACAGCCCAGTGGGTGATGCTCACAGCAGTGAATATCGCCTCAGGGTGTGCAAATGCAAGGCCATGAGAATAACACCAACAACAAGGGGAAAGAAAATACTGCCCCAGGGGCTCTGGCAAAGGCAGCCACCGCAGCCTGGGTGCCAGGGCACAGAGCTGCCCGTGCAAGGCAGGCTGCAGAGCCACAAAGAGAAAGCCCTGAGCAATGCAAGGGGCTGAGGCACCTAACACACTGTGCAACAACTGTGCTGCACAATCAACTGTAAAACAAGAAGCAACACTACCATCCAGCTTGGATCACAGTCTGGGACATAAGCAGAGCTGTCTGGTAAATATCCACTTGTTAAATACAACCTTCAGTGCACACTGAAGTGGAGGGAGGAGATGCATTTACAGTGACTACAGCTACCTCTAACTTGATATTATATACTCTACGCTTATCATCTAGATCCCAGCTTACACCACACTATATTACCAGATCGTGCTGTTGCCCATGGCCAGCCATAAAATGATCACTAAAATAAGCCAGAAGAGTGATGGCTGTAATTTCCTCAGTTTTCATACTGGAAAACTGTCAGGTAATCTTTGCTTATCTGCTGTAACCATGCAATAGTTTTGTCAGAGGCAGCTACCACACACATCCTCATCTACCCGCTGCATTTGAGAAAAGCTACCAGACACGTGGCCCTGTTACCAGTGTGCTGTGGGGCTTGCTGGTGCTCAGGAGGCTCCACATGGCCAGCAGCTTCCCCGGGGACTCTGCATCAACAGCTGCACTGCTGGAGTAACTGTACGGTGCAACATGCTCCGGCAAACCCTGAGCTGGTTTGTTTAGAACAGGCAGAGCTGCATTGTCTGCAGCACAGCTCTGTGCTCCCGGCTCCTTTTTATGAGGGCATGCCTCATTGAAGGGTGTAAGTCTTCCTCAGAAAACTGGCACCGTGTCAAGCAGTAGGCAAGACAGGGTGGCCACTGCAGAAACACCACTGAAACATAGCCGAGTTTCTTGCCACTTCCTCCTCCTTCTGCCCTTACCATACTGCCTGGGCTGGAAAATGAAAACGCAGGAAGATGATCAGGTGGCAAAAATTCAGCTCTGCATTTTGCCATAATCAGGTTCAATTCCCAAACTCTCTGCGTGACATTTGAAAGTCTGTTCCCAAGAGATATTTCTGCAATGTATTCAGACTTCTAAAATTACAAAAAGGTTTTCATCAGGATTTCCAAAAGACCCAGGTCTTCAACTTCAGTAATTTTAATGCAGGAAAGGATTTGAAGAACGGAACAAAACACACATACAAAACCATAAGCTATCTCTCTGAGTAGCTTTGAAAGTGTGACAGTCTATGTGCTTCAGATTCCCATCCATAAAATAGGGGATACAGCACACTGATACTTCACAGAGCTGTCGTGAGTGTAAATTAAATGTACTGCCATACTACCCAGGTGCCTTGCAGTATCTTGAATAGATTCCCTCCTTACCGCCAACCTGGAAGCAAGGCAGGAATGGGATATCATTAAAGTGGTTGAATTCCCTAGAGAGCCTAATCACATATTTGAACTAAGCATGGGAAGTACCCAGCTCATTCACTACACACCCCAGTTAGTTAAAACCACAAGCAACATAGCAA
Source organism: Aptenodytes forsteri (assembly GCF_000699145.1). Classification (NCBI taxonomy): domain Eukaryota; kingdom Metazoa; phylum Chordata; class Aves; order Sphenisciformes; family Spheniscidae; genus Aptenodytes; species Aptenodytes forsteri. Next base: position 5,805,902 of record NW_008794443.1, read on the forward strand.
AAGTAAACAAGAGAAGTAGCTGTAGCCTGCAAAGAATAGTATTCCGTGATTCAGCATTCCAAGGAAAAATAAATATAGAGTAATCCACCACTCTAACATCCTCCTTTGATCAGCTTTTCTCCCTCAAAGCAGAGCCTAATTAAGTCCACATTTATCTGCAAAGATTATCCTCAGTTAGGAAAGGCAAAAAAAAATGCCAATGGAACAGGAGACATAATTCAGAGGCTACTGACCAGTGGGGACCCTCAGGTACCGGTCTGTCAAATAGTGAAGCCATAGGTACTCCTGGATATCTGGCTAGCATATATTCCATAGTATCTTAAGACTGATACTTGTACGTAAACAAGGCAACTAGACTGAGAAGTCCTTTAGTATCTTAGGATCTTTCCTATACCTGTTGTAAACTCCTCGATATTTGTGGAAAATAAGTGCACGTCAGTCCATGTGGCTTTCCAGGAACTGATTCAAGCCTGATGCTGCTCAGAAACAGATTCCTTTCCCCATACCAAGAGTACGTGAAGCCCCATTCATGCTTTGTGCCCACTTCAGACTAGGCAGCAATGCCACAAGAACTCATAGCAAACTTACGATGCGTCTAAAACATGTGCATTGGAGAGACTGAGCATTCAGGGGGCACTGTGTGTCCCACCCAAGCAACAGTGCCAGCCCACAGAAAGGAGGCTGAAAGTAAGCCATGTTTCAAGAAGCAGCTTGCCAGGTCATCAATCCCTGTGACAGAGAGCCCTCACTTCCACAGACGGATGGAGCTATTCCTCATGCCGATTAAAGCACCATTACCATCTATTCACTCTAAATGGGCTAGTGAATGCGCAGCCGGAAAGGCTGTGTTAAAAATTCCCTGTGAGACCATTCTGTTGGACTTTCGATGGCCTGTCAACCTGCTCCATATGAAAACACACCTTAATAAGCAAGACAGCATACTCAGAACCATTTGTCTAGGTGTGACAACTGCATAAAAAGCAGAAAATTACATCCATTAAGATACGCATGCAAGCAGCATTTTCATTGCTTAGTACAATTAGAGCGATGTATAACATCCAGCTCCTGCTGCCCACAGAGAAGCATGGCTACTCTTTCAGGAGCTCAGATAAGCCAAAATATCACGTGACACTTGTGGTCATTACAAACACAATCCTGCTGCAACACCTGGTTATCTTACTGCACAGGCATCCCGATTAATTCATTATGGCTACTGAAGGAGCAAATGAAGCAGGCATTTGGTCTCAACAGCAGCTCCAAAGATTATACTCTCACCCCTCCATTATGGCTCTCCACTGTGAGATGTGCTCCACACCAGGAAAGACAAACCTTCCCCTTGCTCCATGTCTTGCATCCAGACCTCTCCTGGTGTCAGAACCTGGCACACGTCGTTGTTCATCCTCACACACACTGTCATCTCATTGTACTTGCTGTCATTTAAACATAACAACAAGAAATCATGCCTTCCTCCTAGAAAACTTCCAATCTTGTAGCTGACTGGAAAACCTCATCTCTGGGTGAACATAAAGAAATGAGAAGGTCAGGAATACTCATAGTCCAGCATTGCCTTTCTGGGGATGCAAATGGCAAGGCACATATAGGCTGAAGGATAGCTGCATGCTGTTCTCTTATTTTTGTAAAGAAAGAGCCAGTCCATGGCCATGCAGGTAGCTAAGTCCATGCCAATTCACACAGGGACCTGCAGCAGCTTGGAGACTGTTTTATTGCAGATACGTTTCAGCTCTGACCTATTGAGAGCAAACAGGGAGCTGCAACTCAACGCTAGCCCCAGCGTCAGCTGGAGAGATGGGATAAGCTGTAAGTGGAGCCGGCCTTTTTCCAGCTGAGGGTTGTTCCTGTGGCACCCCACCAACTCCCCTTCTCCCAGACCCAGGTTGCTGTCAGTCCGTCCCTCCTTGCCTCTTTGGTGCCAAGCAAGCAGCAGTGCCAGCGTGAACACCGCCCACTAGCCTGGAGATTGCCTGCACGACAAGATCAGCCACGCCAGGAAACAGTTGCACACCACAGTATGTACAGTGAAGAGAGACTATCCTGGAGAATCCAGCCCATCATCTATTTAAACATGAGCCTCACTCAGCTGCTCCTGCGCTAACAGTGAAGGCATCTGGACTGCACATCCCATCACAAAGAATAATAAGGAAGGAAATAGAGAGTTAAAGTCTACAAACGAGTGACACTCCTCTGCTCAGCTTCTCTTCCCAACCCAAGCCACCTACCAAACCCCTATATTCTTCTGCCCAGTTCTCTCACTTCAAAAATGAGACTATTTTTACTCAGAAAGGAGACTGTCAAGGACTAAACCACTTAAAGCCACTTCGTCTGCCTGCCAGATTTTTCAGAAAGATGTCTACTACAGTACACAAGACAGACTACATCTGTGAGACCAACACTAATACTTCCCAACAAACACGTGTGATCAGGCTTAAGTACACACACTAATACTAAAAGAGAACATCTTTGATTTCTTAAACAAGTACTAGAAAGTTTGTTTCCCAGGGAAGAAAATTAAGGACTCGACACTACAAAGTACTAAAAAAAAAAAAAAACACATGGAAAAAGCACGTGGCAAGAAATGACAAGTAAAGTCAGAGAACCATAGCCGTTCTGCTTTCACAACACCAGGATCCATTTTCCTTTCAGAACCAGTCTGTAAATAGCTATTGCTTCTGGGGAATGGGTTTCACTTGGTATGTGATTGATTTACAGCTTAATGTGCTTACTTACATGAGCACATTAGGGCTTCACTGACCAAATGATGGGACACAACTGTTTTCTTGAAAAATTCATAGAAATAAAAAAAAAAGCTGACTATCTCAGTTTCCTGACTGTGGTTCTTCAAATGTATGCATAGGTTTTGACACCTTTGATCTGGGTGTGGGAAGGGAGACAAGGCAGGGGAAAGTTACTTTAAGACACCTAGCCTATGTTCTTGGCACATAGCACTGACATTTACACTCACACGGCCAGATGCATTGGGAACTTACAATAGGGGGCCACAAAGACTTACTTCATTTCTTTACACTTTGTATTTCAGACACAAATATCTTCTTGCAGCAATGAGTATATTTATTTCTCTGCCTCAATCTACTTTTTTATTTTTCTCCCCCACTTGCGTTCTCTGTTGCACAGCTACACTGCTGATCCCATCTCTCTCTATTTACTCACGCCTGCAGCAATACCATGTTTGGCTTGATCTCACTGAGCACAGGGTTGCCCATTTGTACCATCAGGAGCTAGGATCAAGAATTCAGGAAATGGCATTTTTCTTCCACAGCAGCGCCGAAACACAAGTACAAATCCAAATACTGAAGTGCTGTAAACAGAAGGGAAAAGTTGAAAAGTAAAATAGACAGTTTGGTGTTAGAAGGAATACAACTATAATAACATGTACTTTTGGTGAAGCCTGCACCCATTCATGGGAGTAGAGGAGAAAGCCCAGCCTAACATTATCCTCTTACCATTGTAGAGTCAGGCACAGGTTTCCACAGGGAAGACCAGCGTCATCCAGCCTGCCTGCAGTGTCCTCCCCTCTCCCTTTCATTCCTCAGAGAGGACCTGAAATCCATCTGCACTGCATACAGGCCCAAGTTAGGACATATCCCAAAGGCAGGAGGGAAGTTTTCAGAATCCCAGTTTTCTGGGGTTGGGGATTTCACAGCGAGCATCAGATAAGGATGAGGACTCAAACACAGAATTCATACTGTCGTGGTTTAACCCCAGCTGGCAACTAAGCCCCACACAGCTGCTTGCTCATTCCCCCCTGGTGGGATAGGGGAGAGAGTCAGAAGGTGAGAAAACTCATGGGTTGAGATAAAGACAGTTTAATAGTTAATAGAAAAGCCGTGCACGCAAGCAAAGCAAAACAAGGAATTCACTCACTACTTCCCACCGGCAGGCAGGTGTTCAGCTATCCCCAGGGAAGCAGGGCTCCATCACACGTAATGGTTACTTGGGAAGACAAACACCATCACTCCAAACGTCCCCCCCTTCCTTCTTCTTCCACCAGCTTTATATGCTGAGCATGACGTCATATGGTGTGGGATATCCCTTCGGTCAGTTGGGTTCAGCTGTCCCAGCCGTGTCCTTTCCAACTTCTTGTGCACCCCCAGCCTCTCCACTGGTGGGGTGGGGTGAGAAGCAGAAAAGGCCTTGACTCTGTGTCGGCACTGCTCA
>NW_008794443.1:5811831-5833389 GCF_000699145.1 Aptenodytes forsteri
TCGCTTCAGCCACTTCGAGCCCCACGTTGGACACCAAAAAAAAAAAAAAAAAACCACCCAAGCAACACAGCCTTTTCTTATTTCTCCTCTCACAAAAAAAAAAAAAAAATGTTACTTGCAACCATAAGTGTTGGTTTGGCTGCCCTGAGTATTTTGCTTTCTATTCCTATTGACCATATAGAGGCAACCCAGCTCTGAAATAGCACACATGGATCTGCTTCACATCAGCAGATTTGTTTACCACATCCCAGTCTGGATTTCTTTGACTATAAATCCCTCTCAGATCAAACCTGTAGTTCCATTATTTCTCTGATGACAAAGCTTGTCCCTGCCCTTTATCATTCTTTCCTTCTCTTCTCTCCATTTCCCATTCCTACCTCATGAGGTCTTCTCAGCTGTGCCAGATCTCAAATTTGATGTTTGTTTAAAGGGGGGAAGCCAAACCCCAGGACTTCTAAGTTGTTTAAGTTGCACCACCACGGAAAGAAGTATACACATAACTGTATCCTTAGCAAAGGCAACCTGCTTGTAAATATCTTTGAGAGGAAGGGCTTTTCAAACCCACAGCAGACGGTGGTTCTGTGGCCCTTAACAAGGGGAGCTGTGCACTGCTGGATAGTCAGCAGGACAAATTTGATCAGGATTAGGCACAGCTGCTCAGCTGCATTTTTAAGTGATGCAGAACACAATATTGTCAGGCAGCTTTATTCTTTTATCCCACCTGCAAAAGAAGAGATGAAACTATGTGGCATAAAAGCTGTGAGATGAAACAGCTCCTTTGACATTTTTCCAACCAAACTTTTACTGGCAGAGTTTCTACCAGGTCAGCACTTTTTGTTGTGTGGACTGAGCACATATAAGCTTGTCCCTTTCTGCACATCTGCTCATCATCACACAGAACCACAGCCTGAGTTTACAGAGGAGGTAATTACAAAAAAAGCTCTCACATTTCTACTCCCAGAATGAACTCACTTGGTACAGAAGCAGAAGCATCAGGTTGCTATTTTTTTTTTTAGTAGAAAGACTGCATTTTTAAATGCATCTATTTATCAACAATAATACTTTTTTGAAAGCCTTTTTCATTGAAGTGGTTGGTAGCTTCCATCCTGGGTACCAACAGAGGAGTCATTCCCTCTATCTTTCAGTTTCCAAACTCTGCTGCAGGGCCAGACAGGGAAAGAGCTAACACCCAATTACCCAGTAACACTGGCAATAACACATCACTTCTCCAGCCAAGATCTCCCTGATGGATGACATGTCCCAGGAACCATTCCATTATTTTAGATAGTTACTTGGAGTTGGTGGCCAGATGGCAATTGCAGGATAATAATAGTTGGCAAACTTATATGTGTCTTCGCTTCTTCCAAGGTAGAGAAAGATAGTTTCCAGAAATATTCAGTGTTAAAAATAGCAGGAATGAGTATGAAAAGCCATTTTCTAATGGCTGCCTGCCTTTGCTATATTTTCGGCACAAAAATCAATGTAGGAGTCTTTGTCATACCTAAGTTGGCTGGTCCCACTCTGGCTGTGCCCTTTTAGCAATCACACTGAACATTTAATTTTATTTTTAAGCCTATATATTTAATGAACAACCAGAAATAGCTTTGGTCATTCTTACTGTAGACTTTTCCTCTACGGACATCATCTTGTGGCCTGCCTCGCATCTAAGGCTTTATTAATTACTAGCCTCACTTCTGCTAAGAGCAAAAGTGTTATCAGCTACGTACTGTTACCGATAAAATAAGGGATGTCATCAATTGCATATAATAGAGATCCATCATTTGCGGCTGAGGTTTACATGCGCTTCCTTGACTTTAAAAGGCATCTTCTTGTCCCATGCCATTTCTCTATCACATTCTGGCATCCCAATGTAGCCATGTCATTGCTAAAGAAGCTACAGTTAAAGGTGGTCTTACAAGAAAATGCCAACATTAAATCAAACCACAGGTATCTACACCAAATATTTTCATCACCCAAGCCAGGTGGGGCGTTAAATATTACAAGAGATTTTTAAGTGACCTTCAAAAAAAGATTCATTCATAGATCTCTGAATGCTTCATTGATGCGCCTCAGTTCTCAGAGACTCCATAGCACAATGTGTTTTAAAAGAAAATATTCTCCAAAAAGGAACTGTGACATTCACACTAAGAATAAAGATCTCTTAAATTTAGAACCAATAAAAACCAGTAAGATTCCAGTTCAGAAGTGTACCGTGTTTTCAGGACAGCACTTGAGCAAAAGCATGTTAGTATATGCTTAAATTTATTTATCTATGCCTATTTAGGATATTTGACTTTATATGCAATTAGATATAAAGTAAAAAGCCAGGCAGAAGTTTCTCAGCAGAGCAACAAACAGCATCTCTTCCCTCCCCTGGGAAGTAACTTTCTCTCCCCCACTGACTGCTCATACCCCAGCGTGGCCATAAGCAGAGAGCTGGGAGGCAAAGCCATACCAAACGCCTACGAGGGAGGACAGGCAAATGCCGGAGTACTTCAAGGCCTCTCACAGCCAGCCCTTCAGCTGCACCCCGCTGCCAGAAACAACGATTCCCATTGCTGGGCTGTATTCAGCCACCTGGTGCCGTAAAGCTGAACCTACCTCCCTGGGAAACAGTGCTAATTAATCCCAGTTGTTCCCCTGTAGAGATGTGAGGTATTTTGTTCCAGCCTCTGCAGTGGCAGGCAGAACTAGGGAAAGCTTTTTGATTTACCCCCTCCTTTGTACAGCACTTGCGTTTCAGGACTGAAGCAAGGTACAGGTCTGTACCAATGCAGCAAGTATGCACCTGAGGAAGAGAAAGAAAACTAATGAGGGATTGAATGTCAGGCATTAGGGTGACAAAATCAAAATACTCGTTGAACTGCTTCCTGCTGGCATATATTATAAAGCAGAAACTGCTGCTGAAAAAAACAAAAAACCACTCAAATGCTAATTTTGTGGTGTGATTGTACACCATGTTCCTAGCACCTGGAACACACTGCATGCCTGTGCGCTCAGAGGAGCAAAGACACAAGAAATGCGAAGAACAAATAGTGGAGCTGTTTTAAGGAGAAGGCTATGCTGTTCACATCTCCCTCCACGCTACCCAACCTGCTCTTTGTGAGGAGCAAATGAGGAACACCAGGCAAAAGCAGAGGGAGGGTAGGAAGCTCTATGTGACTACCTTCCTCACTAAAAAAAAATCAGAAGCAAAGTTCAAAGTGATTATTTCCCCTCTTAACTGAAAACAAAAACCCAGATATAGTCAGTAGGCTGGAGGAAAGGCACAAAAGACAAAACCAGCACTACTCAGGACCCAGACCTGCAGGCGGAGTCCCAGCTAGTAACTTTAGAAACTCATGTGTTTGGCTCTAGATCTTGATTACTTACTAACCATTTGCCAGCACTACAACATCCATCAGCCCCCACAAGAGATGAATCAACTGGCAAATATATCCACTTTACAAGGCCAACATTTGCCCTTCTTGCTGGCTCCACCTCTTCATGCACGACCTGCTCTCAGAAGCAGTTCACAATGTTTTAAAACATCCCCTGTTAATAATAATAAGAACACTTCAAGTGTTCACACTTCTGTCTTTTACGCTTCTCTCACCTGTAAACGAAATTAGAAATCAACATTATTATCATTTTGCAGCCCCGAGGAGGACTGGAGCTGTGCTATGCTCAGTGCTCTGCAAACACATGCTTGGGATCAGCCCTGCACCAATGAATCTACAATCAGAGAGAGGAGACAGGGATAAGGTGTGGATAGTTTGCTTGGAAAGCAAAAGGATTTGTCCACAGCCATTTAGCAGAGCAGGAATAGAACCTAGGCCTCCCAGCTCTCTTTTCCTGGCTATTTAAAGCCATTTCTGTGCTTATCAGGTACTAGTGATAGCACACCATCACAGTCAGATTTATGTCAACAAGGGGAGACTGCCTATTCCAGAAATGCAGCTGAAGGAGAGCTCTCCAAGCCATCTAGTCCATCTGTTTCCTCTGAAACAAGATCATGTTCACCCTGATAATCCCCAACATATTATTATGATCAGTTCTAAAGCATCTCCAATATCAAGCAATCTATAACTTCCTCACGTTACTTGGCCTCATACTGGAACATTTTTCCTGAAGGTCTATACTAAATCTCCCACACTACAGAGTAATCCAAACCCTGCATCTGTGATCAAAGTAATAATACACCAAATAAAATACAGACAAAGAATACCCTTTTCACTGAAGTTCCTAAGTTGCATCTGCTTCTGGCACAATTTTCTTTTTTGTGGGCTCCAGGAAACTGCAGTGGAATTAACTACTATTTGCATTTCCAACTGGAGCCTGGGAAGTTTTTATCAAGGATTGTCCTTGAACACTTTGCTCCTAACAGAGTGAATTCATTCAGTTTTCATTCGAGAGACAGACTAATTAGGTTTTAACCATCAAAAAAGATAGGAGTTGATGGTTCCCTCTGCTTTGTTAGCAGTGAGAATGTGATTAGGTGGCCTGTGTTCAGAAACTGTCTGCCCTTGATGACATCTGCCAGATTTACAAGCTCTGGCAGCTCATAATTAAAGGCACCTTTCAGAAGGGGAGTGAAAATGGTATCAAAGCCTTGCTTACTCTTTTACGATAGAGCAGAAAAGCCTGACAGGTGAAACTGGTGGGTTGAACCAACACACTGAATGGTTAAAATGCTTCAGCATCCATTTGCAAGCCTCTAAGCCTTTCACTTTGGCTTAGATCATTACCTTTGTACAAGCAAGAGGCAGCTGTAAGGGGAGGCTGGAGGTGCCCACCCATTTGGAAGCAGGAGTACCCAACAGCCTCCTGGGTCACGACAGCCAGAATGCCTCCTGGGGAACACATGCTGCCACAGCAGCAGGGAAAGCCCAAAGCAAAACCTAGGCTTGTGACCCTCCCTGTATAAGGACACATCATCACGTGAAGAGCTGGAGCCTCAAAGTAAGACTCCCTGGGGAAAATTATCTTTCTTGCCTCATCAAAACCTTTGTAGCAGTCTTGGGTGCGATCCTCTCAAGGAGATAACTGTATGGGCTTTCCTCCACTACTGAGTACAGGGAATGGATCATTCTGCATCCGAGTGCTATCCCTTAAGGTATTGACTTGCGCTTTTCCTCACCTACCCTGCAGAGAGTTTGTTGAGCTCACACGCCCATATCCTGGGTATGGTCACACATTTTTACTTGGCAGGTGAAGAAACGCTGGCTAGTACACTCTCTGTGCATGATTTGCCATAATTGCAACATATGCAGGCATAAACAGGTTATCATTTAAAAAACAACCAACGTTTTGCTATGCCTTACCATGCAGAATTAGGTCTAAATCCCCCTGGGTTAGGCTCTGTGCTCAAGGAGGAAACCATCATGCTAACTTTACGGTAACAGGCATGGGTTAAATCCTAGCCAGCTCTACTAGATGCATACAAAACTTCCATGCAAGAGCAGAAAGCTCTGGAAGCTATGCAATGCTGGCTCTTCAAATAAGAGTGATTTGACTTTATTGTTTTAAACTTCAATTATTTTTTTATTATACTTACAGGCAACATGTAAAATAAAGGCATAAATTCTTATTAAAAAGACACTGCCACTCCAAAGTCATTATAAAAAAAATGAGTTACAAGTGTCATAGATGGTAATCTCAAGAATGTTTAATAAAGCTGAAGAACTGTATTAGTAAAGCTAAATGAAAAAGTGAGCTCATGCTTCATTTTACCGGTGCCTGTGTAATCTCATACGCTCTCAGCAAGCTGAAGGGCAGTGGCCTTCAGACAATAGCGAAATGATTACTTGCACAGGGATGTTTTAGACTGACCCCAGGTACTGGGCAAGAGAGAAACTCCTGTGTGATCAGACGCTGTCCATTCCCAGTTTGCCAAGGGGGCTGCAGATCTCGGAAGAACACAAGGTAAGTGGGTATGCAGTCTCAGGCTGGGCTCCTCTAAACTGAAAACAAAGACTCCAAGGGCTGGTTTAATACCAGTACCCAAGCTGGGCGGGAGTGTTGATCTGCTCGAGGGTAGGAAGGCTCTGCAGAGGGACCTGGACAGGCTGGATCGATGGGCCAAGGCCAACTGTATGAGATTCAACAAGGCCAAGTGCCGGGTCCTGCACTTTGGCCACAACAACCCCATGCAATGCTACAAGCTTGGGGAAGAGTGGCTGGAAAGCTGCCCAGCAGAAAAGGACCTGGGGGTGCTGGTTGACAGCCGGCTGAACATGAGCCAGCAGTGTGCCCGGGTGGCCAAGAAGGCCAATGGCATCCTGGCCTGTATCAGAAATAGTGTGGCCAGCAGGAGTAGGGAAGTGATCGTGCCCCTGTACTCGGCACTGGTGAGGCCGCACCTCGAATACTGTGTTCAGTTTTGGGCCCCTCACTACAAGAAGGACATTGAGGTGCTGGAGCGTGTCCAGAGAAGGGCAACGAGGCTGGTGAGGGGTCTGGAGAACAAGTCTTATGAGGAGCGGCTGAGGGAACTGGGGCTGTTTAGCCTGGAGAAAAGGAGGCTGAGGGGAGACCTCATCGCTCTCTACAACTACCTGAAAGGAGGTTGTAGCGAGGTGGGTGTCCGTCTCTTCTCCCAAGTAACAAGTGATAGGACGAGAGGAAATGGCCTCAAGTTGCACCAGGGGAGGTTTAGATTGGACATGAGGAAAAATTTCTTTACTGAAAGAGTGGTTAAACATTGGAACAGGCTGCCCAGGGAAGTGGTGGAGTCCCCATCCCTGGAAGTATTTAAAAGACGTGTAGATGAGGTGCTTAGGGACATGGTTTAGTGGGCATGGTGGTGTTGGGTTGATGGTTGGACTCAATGATCTTAGAAGTCTTTTCCAACCTTAATGATTCTATGATTATATGATTCTATGAATACCCTACTTCAGGGCAGCAAAGGCTCTCTGGCCCTCAGTCGACTTCCAAGTAAAATGGAAGCATTGAAGTATTTTGCAGGGTGGTGTATTTCTACAAAATAGTATTGTAAAAATTCATTAATCGAGTATCCTTAGAAATATTGATCCCCTTCATTAGATGAGCGCTGCAAAGTGCAAACCTACTTTTCAGAGCTTATTTCTACCCCCTTTTTTTTTTTCCCCCTGAAATAAAGGGGTTTAGATCCAGTGTCTTCAGATGGCACATTGGGGGGGGGGAAGGGTAAAAAAAATTAATCAGAAATTGGATTCTGTGGGGAAAGAAAATTCTTTGTCTCTACTGATGCTCCCAGGAATCCCAAGGCGGTGGTTGTCAGTCTGGGAAATGTAAATGCTGCTTAAGATAAAGATGGTATAGTGCTAGCAAAAGGTGGCGAATACCCTCTTTGGCAACAAAAGCCTCAGACCAATGAATGACAGGTATATGACATGATGTTGTTACACAATGTACAAAAGAGGTGATTATATACATAGGTGAACTATTTCAGGGGAATTTAGAAGAAGGGGCTGTTATTAAAATACAGCGGTCTTCGCCCAACTTCTTTGGAATGAGAGGTCATTCAAGTCACCTCTTGTGCTGTGCAAGAGATGGACAGGAGAGGTCTTAAGGGCTCTTACCTGCAAAGCCAAAGCAGTCACTGACACAAATGCAATAATAATGAAGGGGGGGGGGGGGAAAGGGGGGGGGGATAGGGGGGAGAAAAGGGGGGGAGAATCAAGCAACCTCCATGGAGTTTCTTCACTGACTTTAAATCTGCGCTCAGCAGCAAACCACCTAGCCACACTGGTACTAGTTAAGCTTCAGAGCTGACACACTGCTGCTGAGCACAGGAAATTCTGCAGTGCTCATGGGTGAAAAATGTGTGAGTAGCCAGCACAGGAAGAAAGCTAAAGATAACTGCATTCACCACTTATAGTTCTTACCTAAGCAGAGCAGAGTTGGCCCAAACTTCAGAGACAGATCTGCAGAGAAATCTCACCACACCTTAGGGAAAGACACAGAATATAGGAGATGGCACTCAATTCTGAATCAGTGCCCAGGAGTGGCATGGATATTTGGGACATACCGTGGAGACATAAATGGAATTGACTATATAACACAGTAGAAAAAAAAAAGCCAGAGCTCTCCTAGACCTGCAAGTGCTTCATGAGGCAAAGAAAGGAGACTTCTAGCCTGTGTAAAGTGCAGGCAGGCCAGAGGTTTAAGTATTATGCTCAGCTTCACTTCCACAAAAAATAAGACTAAATTAGAATGCAAACAACAAATGATCCAAAGCATTGGATTCTTCTTTCTTAATGACTTCGGGAATTTTAGTATCACAGGACCTTGACTACAAGCAGCTTCTTCTGGTGTCTCCTATACAGAAGATATACTGACAGACAGCTCCATGCATCCCTAGACATGGGAAATTCAGGTAAGCATCTTTAAAAGAGCACGAAGGAGAAAAATAAATCCCATTAACAAGGAACCTAGGAATGCAACAGGACTTTGATTTTCTCTGCTGTCATCCAGTAATGCTGGATCCACCTTCTTGCTCATCATCCTGGTATTAGAAAATACTGTGCAATTAGAGCGTAACTTCATAGCGCTGTAATGAATATCAGTGCTATTCAGGGGTAATGCAGCAGCCATATCCACTAGGACCTTGCCATGCCAGACACTGTACACCACCTACTTGAGGAGATCTAGTACCTCTCCCAAAAACTCTCTGTAGCTATGGCTTTTAAGGTTTCAGAAAGTAGTGTTTCCACCACTGCTTCCCCTGCAAAACCATCAAAGTAATACATCTTACCACCAGGAAATATTATGGAGGAAAATGAAGGTGAACAAGTCAATTTGTAAATCTCAGTAGTGGGATTACTATGCTCTCTCTTCAAAAGCCTACAATATTGTTTTCAAAAGACAGTCATCCAAATGCCAAAACTAAATTAGTAGCAACCAGCTTCTGATTGGGAATTTCCATACAGAGGTATGAAGCACTGACCGAGGTGAGAACTGAGCTCCCCTCTCCCTTGTTGGTATAGGGCAGCATGAAATATGGTATACCTGGATTTTAAGCTTCCCCAGGGCCTCATGTCCCAAAGACATAAGATTCCTATTTTCAGTAAACAATAGTTTGGACCAGAGGGATTTAAAGAGCATGGTATAAGGAGAACAAGCAGTTTCAAAATCCAAATGAAAACCTATGCTCAGCGTTTAGAACCCGGGATTTAGTTCAAGCTGTTCCTACGGCTTGAATATTTCTTTCCTGTAAAAGACATTTTGCTTTATGTTAGTTTAAGATAAGCAAAAATAAAACGTATTTGTACAGCATTTCCAAGGAAATAAATGAGCCCGGAGCTTTGTGAAGTCAAGGGCAGCTACTGATTTTGCTCCCTTCCCACAAAGATGCAATGCCAGCCGCTTTCCTAGCTGCAGAGTTGACTGGCTCAGTGGGATGTCACCTTAGCTAACAGCAATGATGGATGGTGCTCCTGCTCCAGCAGCCTCCAGGCTGCCAGCTGGCTCAGAAGTCATATACATGCTGAACTGCACCATTCAATGCGTCTCCACTGAACACACCTTCTTCACACCTCTCTTACTGTAGCCCCACAAAGAGACTTCGGCGATCTGCAAGCTTGCTTTGATTTCCAAATCTATTCATATTTGTTTCTGTAATACACTGAAAGCGTAGCAATTGCACAGTTGGTGACTAATGAGGTGGGAGTCAGTGAAGGAGGGCAGATCTTGACATGCAGGCTGGATCCTTTGCTTGCATGCAAGGCTGGATGGCTTACCTCACCCACAGCATGGGTTACAGGGGGGGGATGAGAAGTCTTCCTGGGCTTCAGCAGTGATCCTCTCTGGCTGATGCCGGCACTGCACTGAACGGCTTTGAAAGGGAGATGGGAACTACTATTTCTACATTATAAGGCTCCCATAGTACCAGATGCCCAGCAAGTGAACTCGGAAGAGTGTACCTCTGATACAAAAAGGCCTTCAGAAAGAAAGTATCCAGAACGGGAAAACTTGAAATATGCAATTTTACCTATTTTGAGAAACAGCAAGGCTAATAGTGTATGATTTGTGCATCATACACACCTCATCCAAGTGTCCCAAGGCTGCCCTGATTATTAAAGGTTTTATCTAGTCACATTTATTAGTAATTATGTCTTCCAAAAGCAAACAGGCATCTGGAAATATAGTGTTACTTTGAAAAGGAGTCAGGCTTTTATTCCTCTTTAAATCATCCCACAGGCCAAAGAGTCCTTGGGGACCTTCACTGGATACGGTGGCCTTAGCCAGCTTCTGTCCAGAACATGCCTTCTGCAAACAAACTAACCAAGAATCTAGCATGCAACTAATTACAAATACTGTTCTCTACAGTCAGCATAGCAGATGCATTTCCACGAGGTTTCAGACAACCTACTTAAGCCTAACTGATCACAAAATACATTAGCAAGTCAGTACATCCTTATTAACAGTGAATACTACAGCATTAAGCAGGTGGGTTTTAACTTTTTTTTTCCCCAAAAAAGACCATCATCTTTTCTAGGACCCACGAAATATATATGAACTTAATGCAATTGATGATATTTGATGATTTTACATAAGGAGTTTGCTAGGACTGCATAACTTTTGGTGCTAATTAGCTACATATGTTATAATAAAACTAGCACAACTATGCAGGCCTGCAATAATTGCTGCTGAAATTGCAGATTATCTCACTAGCAGCATTTTTATTATCACATATGTCATGCTACCCCAGTAGCAAATGATTCCTATCTTGGGGGGCAGGATGAATGGATCAAAATCTCATATTTTGTTTTCATTTTTGTTACATTTCCAAAACTCTGTGCTTCTGGAAAGGACAACTTTCTAGCAAATTCACCACATACATCAACCTGTTGCATAGTAAGGTTAGTTCTCATGCAAGGGTATGAAGCGAAATAGGTTAGTGTCCTAAGCCATGAGCGAGGTTGCAGTGTCAGACATTGATCAGGCAACACTCCTCCCTTTGGATATACAAAACCTGGCCACAGTTAGGAACAGCTGCACACCAAGAAAGAGCTCAGGATCTCACAGTAAAAAGATGAGCCTCGGGGGTTCCCTGCTCATTGCAGGGGGCTTGGACTAGATGACCTTTAAATGTCCCTTCCAACCCAAACCATTCTATGATTCTACGATTCTATGATTTAAAACTGGTTTCCCCTGAAGAGCAGACACAGTACATTCATTAAATGGTTACACATCCCACCTACTGACAGGAGACAAAGATTCAAGGCAATACATATTCATGTAATATGGTTCATGTATTTATTAGCAGCTGACTTGACCACAACAAGAAGTGGAAAGCGAACATCACATACAGCTTCCTCATGCCCACACACTTGGTGGCGTTACATGGATTTGGCTGTCAGCCAGCAACACGCTACAGAGCCTGTCAGCAATGCAGCATCTTGTTTCAACTGCATACCCTGCTGAAACTTTAACGAGGGCTTGCAAGCAAGAGACTGCACTGTGGGAGAAGGAGCTGATGGTCTCACTTGATTCACTGACAGAAAGCCATCTGCCTTCCAGAGCTTGCATGAGATAGCAGCTGGCAGCATCAGTACTTTTTTCCCCTCTCCCAAAACAAACACAGGGCTCTGTCACTGTTTTTCCTGTTTTCCCACAAGCTCTTCCTTCTCCCCATGCCACAGAGCAGGTTCGCATCCCCCACAGCTGGATGAACTCACTTGAACAGGAAAACCAAATTCCACTCTCACCCTGTGCTAATTGCTCCTCCAGCGCAAGAGGGAAACGTGTACCTTCCTCACATAAATAAGCTGAAGCTACCATTAATCTAGTTACACTAGGATTTTTCAGCATCATACTGCAATCATGAAGAACTCCACGTTGCCACCAGAGCAGGTAAGTAACTACTTGGACATTTATAACAGTGCCCCAAATGGTGTGACGCCTGTATTACAATGCAGTCATTGCAGGAAAACTGCAAGGTAGGCATCCCCTGAGTGACATGGGAGGTGTTGCTCCTTTTGCTGCCCTTTTCCTGGATAAGCCTCTTAACCTGTTCTATTTCATCACATGCAGACTGAAATTCATGCACAACAACTAGTAGGTTGTAGAAAAGAGAAGCTAATTTATGGAAATGCATGTGCTGAATGCAGTTCACTTTTCTCCTTTTAGCACATTCTGTATGCAGCACAGGCACAGCCTCGTTACTGAAAAGGAACAAGATGAACTGATTTAATGTATCATAGCTGGAGTTGCAATAAACGTGATGCTAGTTGGTAGATCGGAATTGAGTGCAGCCAATGACACACTGGGGTATTTTTGCAGACGGGCAGTTTACAGTTCTATTTTTACTATCTTTGGGGGCTACGCTTCAATCCGTGGAGTAGCTCGTCTGCATTACTCAGACAGGTCTCTGTGACGCCGTCCTGGGTAAGCACCACAAAGGACTACTCTGCATCACGTACGGCTGCAGGCTGCGTGGGTCTGAACAAAGAAAGGCAGAGGAGGATTTCTGCCTGTCAGCGAGAGAAATAAAGAATCCAGAGCTGGATTAAGCATCTGGAAAATTACTGCAGCCTCACAACTTTTGCTGCTTGCTACCCAGGATGAGTCATCACCAGTTGCCGTGGCAACGGCTATTTTCCTCCTCCTGCTGCAGATCAATTTTGTCTGCGTGAAGGTCCCCTGAAACCAGGAGCCGCACAGATAATGCAACAAAGTCACAGAAACTCCTCTCAAAGAGTATTTGCATTTCTAATGTGCTAGTCTTGGGACTTAATGAAGAAGGAATAAAGCAGTTGGGACAGAAGGGCAGAGACAGCAAACACTTGGGTTTATTCAACTTGCATACCACTTCCAGACAGGCGTGGTTAACAAAAAACCCTACTACCATTACCACTAAGCAATACCTATAAATAAAACATAACATCCTGTCCTAGACATTAACCTACAATGTTCAACATCAACGTCAGGTGCTCCATAATTTAAACGCACGCTCTAAAGCAGGGGCTTGCGCGGCCCAGTGCACAGATCCAGAGCTAGCCAAAGAGTTAAAGTTTCTAGGCCCTACCCTTACCTCTAACCTTGACAGAATGACTCCAGGCAAGTCATTTCATCTTGGAAATACCCTATTCACCATCTTTCAAGTGCAAAGATAGGGTTGAAGAGGGCTGAAACTCTCTTGTTGCTAAGCAATACTAGAGTCCTGAAGAAACACCCGTCAAAGTTAACCCTTCTCCACCATCCTTCTGGGGTAAATGCAGTGGATGTTAGATTACCTCTGATGAGACAAGGAAGTCTGAGTCTTTGTCTACTCTGTATGTGGCTATCATAGATCCCACTAAATACTTTCAATAAAGTTAGTCTGATATCCTTTGTTTTCACCTCTCCTCCTTTTTATGTCATGAATTAATTAACTTATCCCCTGAAGGCAGCTTAAAACGGCTGCCGGTAGGAGCCTGACCCTGTTGGGTCAATGAAAAGAATGGCCCCGACATCCACTTGTCTCAGATTAGCTACAGGAATGTGAAAAGTACGGATAAGGCAATCGTCCCAGTGAGACAAAAAAAGAAAATCAGCCAGGGCAGCATTTGTGCTGCAAGCAAAGAGACAAGGCTAATGTTTGCCATGTTAATTTATAATGCTGATCCCGAACTGCTGCGTGCTCAGATAGTGGACACAGTTGAACCAGGAACATTAGACCTTAGACCTCCCACATAGCTCTCATTTCTGTTACCTACTTACATCAGCTGGAGCCTTTCATGCACTTGAGGTGCTACTCAGAGGCCATTTGGGGACTGAATGGAGAACACTAGTGTAGTGGTCTCCCTGTCTAGAAACTCCTCTTTTGACTCAGTTTCCTTAGAGGGGAAGAAGAGAAGTCGTCAAGTAGGCATATAAAGGCCTGAATGACTTATAAATCACTTACCTACCAGGTCTTCTTCCAAATCTATCAACTGAAGCAAGGACAATCACCTTGCATCCAAGTGCAAATAAGTTCTCTACAACAGGAACTTCTGCACTGGCACAATAGGCTAACTTAAGAGCGCAACAGCAATCTGATGGCAACTTGAAGATGAGACATAAAAGCCCCCCCCCCCACCAAACCCACTTATTGGAAAATTAAAAAAGAACCTTAAAACCCCCCCCCCCCCCCTTTTTTTTCTTTTAAGCAATCCAGTAGACATTCCTGCCTTTTCCACATCCACAATTTTGCCTTCAGTAGACATTCCTGCCTTTTCCACAGGAGGCATTTTGCCTTACAGTTTGCCTCCCAGACCAGCCTTGATCTTCAAGCAGCAGTGTAGGCACAATGTTTAGGCATTTGTTTGTGAAAGGGTAGAGGGGGTAAGCTGTTCTTTTCTCCTATGCATTTGTTTTTGGGAATGGTAGGATGTTCTTTTCATTTCTGTTCTTTACCTGTGGATATCATATCACTGTGTAAGAACAAGACGATGACTCATTTTATTTAAAATTTTTTTTGTGCAGAGAAGCCATAGCTTCAAAAACAATCTTTGCTATCATCTTTCAAAAAGTTTTTGGTTTTGACCATGTAGACCGTGACTTGCTTGCTGACCATCTCCCAACTGTTGCAACTCTAATAGGAACCGTGTTGTTTCTTTCCTTCTCCAGCATCAAGCAGTAATCAAATTATGAAAACAAGCCATGCAGAACAGCAAGACAAGAAACAACAACAGGAAGGATTAAAATTTCTGCATTCCCACCATGAAAATGCTTTCAGCAAAGCATTCCAGCCCATCTTACACACAAGCTCAGTGACACTTTCAGAACAAAAACCAACCAATCTGCTCTGAGGTTTCCTACCAGCAGAGCATAAGGAATACACTGTTGGAAGTCAAGGAAAGCAGCTACTTTTGTAAAGAGCCATGGCCTAAGCCTCATTGTAGCTGCCTGTCCAACAGACAGAGCAGAGAAGCCACAAAGGTGAAAAAGTATCCCCTGAGGGTCCTGTCAGCAAAGGGCAAATAGTACCTGCAGGTCTGGGAGGGTGAACATGTGAAAAGGTGGCTGTGATATGGGAAAGGCTGGGGATCCCTGAGCTAGAGCAGTCATCGGAGGGTGGGAATGGCAGCATACCCTTCAGCCACCCAGCAAGGGGGTCATAGCAAAAAGAAGGCAGAAGTGACTGGGAAAGACTTGCATAACATGAAACATAATTTGGTCTTTCATGTCCAGCACTTTGGCATGAACAGCTGAAGAGATGACATGAGCTCCTGAGCTTCTGGGATCTCGTATGAAGGTGCTGGACTATTTTGCTGACCATGGATAGCTTAAGCCTAATGGGCCCTTTCAGATCAAACTCAGGAGTATGATAGTCATCAGGCTCCCCTACAAGGGAGAGTTTTCCAGCAGAACTACACTGGTATGGTTTTGATATTTTTACTGATGTTCGCTCCTTGTGCACACAAATTTAGTCTTCAGTACATGCACCTTTTTCTGATGTCATTTATGTTGCTTTGAATGTCCACAGAAGGAATTACAGTAAGATTGGTACAACCTCTAACATTCTAATTAGACTGCTACTGTTCTGCTAGGAAGTAGACAAAAACTGAAAGTCTGTCAGAGGCAAGAAAGAGCTACTGCTGAGGATCAGGAAAACACACTGAGAATAGCCCATTCTAGACTGAGTGCATGCTGATACACTCCAGCTATTCCCATGGGATTTAAAAAAAAAAAAACAACCACCCTGCAGTACCTTTATTACTTTACAATAGTAAGAATACATCCCAGGAGGAGATGATCTAAAACCTTCACTGAACTTGTACACTGAGCAATGCTGAGAATTTGGGATCTTGTTTGTCCATACAGGCTTGCACCAAACACGACTGCACTGCCTGGGGCTTAGGGGAGGTTTGTGTTCATAGGATAATGCAGGTTGGAAGAGACCTTAGGAGGTTCCTAGTCCAATCTGCTGCTCAAGGCTCAGTCTGCTTTGAGGTCCAGCGAGGGTGCTCAGGGCTTTATCCAGTCAGGTCATCAAAACCTCTAAGGATGGAGCCACCACAGCCCTGCTGGGAAACCTGCTCCTCTGCCCAACTGTTCTCTCAGGAAAAAGGTTCTTCCTTATATCCACTCTGAGTCTCCCTTGTTTCAGTCTACCTGGGCAGGAAAAAAAAAAAAAAGCTAAATGAAATGGAAGCTATTTACCCAAGTCTCTGGGTGAAATCTTCCCTGCAAGGAACAGTAATTTGCATGGCCCTATGGGCTCCTTAACCCAGGCCTCCCAACAGGTGCAAAAGGAGGAGTAGGGAACTAGTTAGCTATCTGCAAATGCAGTTTGTTCCACAATATTCTCTTCCAGGGTTGGGAGGAAGAGAGAGGAGGGAGGAGTATGGGACTTTACACTCACACTAGAACAATCTCTAGTTGTCAACAGTACTTTCTCATTTGTGATAAGAGATCAGGGAAGGACAGAGTGAATGCTGGCTCCCTCCCTGAATTCATCAGGCATTTTGCCATTCACCCAAATTTCATTTCATGCTTTAAATTCCCTTAACATGTTGCCAGATAACTCCAAGCCTGAGGGCAGAACTGAAGAAACACTGCAGAGCTTAAGTCTCAAAGGCGAAACCTTACACACCCTTGCCACAGGGACATGATTTCAGTGGGGAGAAGATTTTCCTTACGTTAGCTACCTTACCGATTTCTAGAATGAAGCTGCATCCTTTTGCCTCAGATGAGGGAACGGGGGAGAAATACTTCAGCTTCCTGTAGCATTGTTAAAAATGGTTATTAGCTCTTTTCTCCTCAACCTGTTGAGGACCGGGTGAAGATCCATCAGCTGATGCTAACATTTGAAGATAGCCACAAGCAAATTATCACAGCAACAGGTTTTCTGATCTGGTCAAAGTTCAGAAAGTTTTGCAGAACAGGCAGGCTGTATCATAATCTTGCAGGAAAGGCAATCCCCACCCGCTCCAATCTTTCCAGATCAGAATTTGGCTCAAATATGGAGCTAAACGATTTAAGAACTATATTGTGAGACCACACCCTGACCCAAATGCACCTTCAAAATGTATGTATTTTTCAGTAATGGTCGTATGGCAGCTCTGCAGGGTTACACTGCCAGTGTTTGCAAACAACCACCACCAGTAGTCAGTTCTCAGACACCAAATCACTATGAAAAGCTACTGAGGTATTGCAGTTATTTTACACCTTTGGCAGACAAGCAGTTTCCTTCATCACTGAAAACAGATAGGAACACGGCTTTACTATGGAAAATAAGAGGTTAGGTTAAGTTTGAGACATGTATCACAAGCAGATAGAGGGAAAAAAGAGAGTAAAATTCTTCAAGCAAAAGCTGCTGGTGCCAGAAGTTCACAGAAGATCCACAGCTCATAAAAATAGAATAGGATCCCATGTCATATAGCAATTGCCGTATCTGGAACTTCTGAAAGCCCTGTACCAAGTCACTAGGAAAAATCTGGCCATTTAAGGTGCATTGATGTGATACTGCATGCACACTACAAGAGGAGTAAATATTTTAAGACATCATTAAGAAGTCCAGAAGAAATCATTATGTTTTATATTATCAAAACATACTTCATGCGAGAAAGGATGGAGTAGCAGTGAGAAGACAGGTTATTAAAAAAAAAAAGAAGTTTTTTTTTCTTAAATCCAAGCTTATAACCCACGAAATCCACAGCTATCACCAGGAAAAAAAAAAGATGCTTCATATAGTAACAGAAGGATATATGATTTCATTCATTCTGAAAATAGGAAAACTTTTAGAAAAAATAGACCTCTCAAGCTCCAGAGCTGCTATATGAATAGAAGTAACAAACATCTTTTCATACTAAAAGAAAAAAACCAGAAAAAAAAAACAGGAAAAAATTTGGTGAAATAAAACTTTCTTCATTGCAGGAAGATGACATAAGGGCAGGGAGTTAGTGCATGCGCACCAGAAATTAAAACTGAATGTAAATACAATGAAGTTAATCTAACTCAGTTTTATTTGAGAATGAATACCAAAACACAAACAAACATACAGCATACAGGCCAGTTGAATAATGCATGCTGTTCTTCCAGTCCAGAGAGAATATTTATACATGAAAAAACATTTTTAATCTTACTAGATGGCCTCTAAATATAGAGCAAATTGTTTTTAAGAAGCATAACTGGAAGAAGAGAGGAAGATATTTAGATTCCTGAGCAACACTTCCATTTGCAGTCCTTAGTGCAAGTTCAGCGTTAGTGAAAACCGTCCTGAAGATTTTGACGACTTGGCCCCAGTATGGACAGTACCAGCATACGTTCCCAACATTGCCTGGTTAGTGGTCATTGGCAAGGAAAGGAGGATTTTGAACACATCTGAAGCGTGCCCATTTCTTATATCAGTCCTTGGACTTTTTTCTAAGACTGACAATAAGAAGGCGAAGGAAAGCCTGTGGACTTCGTCCACTATTGCACTCGCATACCCACACTTTCTGTCTGGAACACTGAAGAGATGAAAACCCCTAAATGTTGTATTATCCTTTCACCAATCTTCAGAGCCATCTGGGGAAGTACTGGATATCTTTGCTTAACACACCTCAAGTGGTTAATCCCATTTTGCATTCTCTGTTGCCAACACACCTCCCAGTCCAGGTTAATAATTTCAAATGTTAGCACCTACCAGTGAAAACTCAGCCCAGGGACAGTGCTGATGTGTTACCACAGCAACAGTTATTTATGAACTTGCACCTTCTTGGCTGCCAAGGACCATTTTGAAAGCTCTGCTCCCCTTCAGCCCACGTAGGATGGGGACACATACAACTGCCTCAGAAGCTGATAAACTAAGCTGACACTAGCAGAATAAAAAAAAAAAAAAACAAAAAACAGTATCTTAAGAGAATTATTGTACTGCAAATGTGAGAATGAGTCCATATCCACCAAGGACTGCATCTATGGACATGAACCAGAAGGGATGAAAGCAGTGAAGAGATTTTTAAAAAGTAACTGAGAGCTAAGCAAGCTTAAGGAGACAGTTTTAATGCCCAAGCACAGTATATTCCATAGTCAACCAGCTCATCTACATCAGATCTGCAATGCAGAATTGCACATATATCAGACATCAAAGCAGTACTACTAGCCACAACATCCCCCTTCAAACCAGCAAGGGCTTTGAGATGCACTTAGCCAGAAGCTTTTCCTTACATGCTCTTTCTCTTTACCGTTTCTCGAGCAAACCAACAAAAGGAAAGACGTGGCCTTTCTTAGGGAAAGCAAATCCTTTCTGAAAACTCAGGGCATGAGGCAAGATCACAGCCCTCCCTCCTCTAAAGGATACTGCAAGCTGGGCAGGAATACCAGAAAATAGGAAATAGGGCTTCCTATTGGGAAGGAGGGTGGAAGGGGGTGAAGGCGTTTGTTTTGTTTTGGGTTTGTTGGTTTTTTTCCCCTCCACAGGCCAGAAGGACACGATTTCCGGCTAGCATCCTATTGAAGGGCTGGTCACACTTAGGGATGACTCAGCTTCCCAGATCAGATATTGATAAGGCTCCCTTTGTGGTTAGTCATCTGTAAACTGCTTTGGGATGCTCTAAGATTAAATATCATAGTATAAATTATTCTCATTACTGGATGTGGATTTCTGCACTACTTCTCATGGACTACAGGACAGAAACCAGCCCCCATCCTGTCAGAGGGATAACTCTTAAAAAAAAAAAACCAACATGAAAAACCTTCCCATAAAACACCAGTCCTGCAGTCTATTAACAGACAAGTCATGCTGCTCTACCTTTCTTTCATTTTCTGTGCCTCTACCCAGGACATTTGCATACCCTAGTGCTTGCTATTTTTAGTGACTGCTCAGGAACAAGTCTACCAACTAGAATACATTATCCCATCACTAAAAGCTGTCACTTTATAAAACAAATTTCCTGGGATTGTATAAATTATGCCCTTGACTGGCCTGTCAAGGCTGTTCTGCTCATGATCTTCCATGTCAGTCTGTTAACCGTTTGATGTTAAGGTGAATCTTACCAGCATACTTGAACCCAGCCCTGGGGTCCAGAATGAAGGCCGCTTAAAAAGCAGAAGCAGATTTAGACTGAGTTTTATAAGCAGCTGTCTGAATGACAGGGTACAGTAGCCTACCTGTAGACCTACAGTAGCATACCTATAGACCACCACCACTGAAATCCGTCACTTAAATATGCATCATTATCTCACAGGAAAGGAAGACCTTCACAATTCTGTAATCCCATTTCCAGTAGCCATCTAGAGTAACCACTGGACAGATCTACGGGTGACCTACCAGGAACTGCCAGCAAAGAACTAAGCTTGGCAAAAGACTGAAAAGGCAACGTTTAGGCTGACCCTTCTCATGGTATATTGCCAGAGCCTGCATTCATACAGTCATGTTTTACAGCCAGCAATGGGTCTTCTGAATTTGTCCAACCTATTTTGGATCCATTTATTTCTCTAACTTCCACAAAAAAAGTAAAAAAAAAAAACAAAGTCAGGTGACAACAAGCTCCACAGTTTTATTATGCACTACAGGAACCAGCAGGTTTAAAAAAAACTTTTAGGGCATTGCCACCAATTGCATTTCAATAAACAATAGTCTTTCCCTGTTCAACTTTACCATATCATTTATAGCACTCCCCCATATCCTACCCCAGCCACTTCTCTTCCAGGGTGAAGTCAAACTACTTACACCCTCTTCATATAGTAGTGAGTCCATACCTTTGACTATTCTTGTTGCCTATTTCCATATTTTTTCTAGCTCTTCTATAAACTTTTTGAGGTAGAGTTATTAGAACTGGCTACAGTAGTGAAGAGGCGGCTTACTCCATTGACTTACACGGTAACAGAATGGATCTTTGAGTATTTATCTTTCCCTACAATTCCTAACTTTCTAACGGCTGTGCACTAACCAGTCTTTGAAATATCCACAATGACCCCAAGATCTTTCCTACACAGTAATAAGTTATAGCCAGCGTGTATATCTATCTATCTCTATATCTCTCTATCTATCTATCTATCTATCTATCCAAGCTGATTTTCCCCACCCACCTGATTTTTCCCCACTAGTACTAATCACTTCACACTTATCAATTTCCGTAGGTAATACTATCTGCAACAGGTCCAGGTCAGCAGTGTAGACATTTGTTCTCTAGAAGCTTGACCAAGACCCAGTGAATTCATCCCACCAGCTAACAGAAATCAGTCAGAGACTGATGTCATATTTTAGCCCGGCTGGACAGCGTACTACCAGCTGAGCTCATATTTTATTCATTCCATCTCATTTGTTTCCTTTGTGTGGACAGTGTGATTTAGGAGATACTTCTGTCACAGCAGTGCACGGTAGAGAATTGTACTGCTTCACTCTCCCTCTTCAGGTGCATGCAAAGAGGAAATGCAATTAAAGAATAAGTAGCAAAAATAATTTATACACCTCCCAACCCCAAACTGTTCAGTGGGGGTCAGTGGTTATATTCTGTGCTGGTTTTGGCTGGGATAAAGTTAATTTTCTCCATAGTAGCTAGTATGGTGCTATGTTCTGGATTTGTGCTGGAAAGAGCGTTGATAACACAGGGATGTTTTCGTTACTGCTGAGCAGTGCTTACACAGAGTCAAGGCCTTTTCTGCTTCTCACACCACCCCACCAGCGAGGAGGCTGGGGGTGCACAA
>NW_008794443.1:5833565-5833885 GCF_000699145.1 Aptenodytes forsteri
ATGGAGCCCTGCTTTCCTGGAGATGGCTGAACACCTGCCTGCCAATGGGAAAAAATGAATTAATTCCTTTGTTTTGCTTTGCTTGCATGGCTTTTGCTTTACCTATTAAACTGCTTTGATCTCAACCCACGAGTTTTCTCACTTTTACCTTTCCGATTCTCTCCTCCATCGCACCAGGGGGGAGTGAACAAGCGGATGTATAGGGCTCAGTGCCTGCCTGGGGTTAAACCACAAGAGCCCTTTTTGGCTGCCTTACTGGTATTAGAGTCTAGTGCTCATTAGTGGCTGCTTTTTGCTTTCGCTGCTTGGTGTACTGCTGA
>NW_008794443.1:5834604-5885031 GCF_000699145.1 Aptenodytes forsteri
CATAGATAAGGCTCCACTGGGAGCAGGTACACCCCTAAGGGACTGCAGTCTGTGGATAAGTCCAAGCCGAAGCATGGGCAAGGGGAGGAGTTCATTGCAATGTTAAACCTGATTGTCTGGCCCAAAGGGACCAGGGGTGGAGATTGTAACGCATATACCTTTAAATTGTTGTAGCCCATGATTTGAGTTGCATGTTATAGGAATTACTGTAGCAGGAGCCACCTGAACCAATGGAGGAGAAGCCTTACAAGAAGCAGAGCAAGTGCAGCAGTGACCTGAGCTGGCTTTGGTGCCCAGTAACTCCACACAACACACCACCTCTCCTGTCCTGAGTGACCCCCAGAACAGATGGAGCCCAGAGTCATGGACTAAATGAACTCAGTGGACACTTTGTGGACATTTTACAGGGGTGGTCTGTAGACTGGGGGAATGATATCTGTGTATTATATCAAAGGATGGGAAAGGGGGTGGTGGTGGTGTGTGGTTAGTGGGATGTAGTGGATAGTGTGGGGCCTGAGCATGACACAAATGGTATGGAATAAGGGGTGGAGAATGTGCTGGTTTTGGCTGTGGTAGAGTTAAATTTCTTCATAGTAGCTATATTTTGGGGCTATGTTTTGGATTTGTGCTGGAAACGGTGTTGATAACACAGGGATGTTTTCATTACTGCTGCGCAGTGCTTACACAGAGTCCAGGCCTTTTCTGCTTCTCACCCCACCCCACCAGTGGGGAGGCTGGGGGTGCACAAAAAGTTGGGAGGGGACAAACTGTGGCCTGCACTCTGCTGCTAAAGGGATTAAACCACATATATTCATTCTGCTCCATTGGACTCAAACACACCTAAACCCTTGGAAGAAGAGGTATGATAGATGTCACAGAAGTCTCAGTTTAAATCAAGTACTACAGCTATGAAGCTCCCCACCCCCTAAATAGTAGTAAGCTGAAAGCATACGCACAGATGCTTAAAACAGGAGCCTATCACAGCTTTCAGATTCACTGAACATCCCTGTAAAATTGTTCTTTCTGGCATCCTTTTAGCTCTGTCACCAACAAGATCTTCTTTCAGTCCCATGCGAGTCATTAAATAGCCATCTAACACCATCTGCTGGATTGTGAAGAAAAAAAAAAATTATACTGGCAACTTACTGCCAGGCAGAAAGGAAGAAAAACATTAAGGTGTCTGTGGCTTGGCTTTGACTGGGTCCTCCCCCCTAATACACACCTTATTTCTGTTTTCCTTCCTCTTTTTGAAAGGTAGATCTGGGGTGCTGGCACTAACAGGCAATCACAAAGACAAGAAGTCTTCTGCTCTGGATTGTGCAAATTGTACAAGGGGCTGTAACATGCAATTTTGCTTCAAGATCACCACTGATCTGTAGACCAGCTTTACCCCTTCCCTATTAAATAAAAATAAAATAACATCAGAAAAATAAGCTACCCTGAAAACAAGCCTTCTGCAAAGTCAGGATATAATTCTGAAGGAGGAGTGCAGAAAGGAGCTGGCTTTCTGTGGAAAATCCAGGACCTCAGCATGAGTCAGAAGCTGGGGATGCGGAGCCTGTACAGCGAGAGGAAGCAGCCATTACACATTCAGACATTAGCCCCTGGTTTCTTGCATCCTGTACAAAGGCCAAAGTACCAGTTATCTCACCACTATGCAAACACATACTTTTCAAGGACTGTCAGGGATATTTTTAACATCCAATTAGGCAGCTGCCACTGCTGTCGGATGCAAGATGATAGCTTTCAATTAGTTATTTATGGCAAGAGACTGCACCCCCTTTCTTGTTTCTTCAGGTCAAATTTATTTCACACATCATCTAACTCCTTACAACATGGGAGGCAGTGGTTAAGCTTTCTCTTTCACCAAGGTGAAACACAGGCCTGGCTGAAATGAAATCAGGTATAAAACACACTGTGAAGGTTGTGTTTCCTACATCACACTCCTTTTCTCTCCCCACTGTTTTCCTATTTTCATACTGAAATTAGGGATGAATCACATGTTCAACAGTTATTAGACATCAGATTTTATGTAAGGTCCTGATTTAGTCAGCCAGACATTGTGTGAAAGGACAAGTTATCTTTATTGACTCCTTACCCTATTAAGTCAGTGAAAGTACTGCCGGGATTTCACCCTGCGTAGCTAACAATACATCTGCTCCCTTATTGAAGGTTTTCCTCTGCTCCAGCTTTTCTGGAAGCACCAATATTTTAGCAAAGCAAATCTTGCAGCAGTAAGCAGGCTGATTGAGATAATGCTGTAAAAGCTACAAGGAGTCCAGAATCATAAGATCCCCTTAGCAGTAAGGGGAAATAAAGATCACGCCTCATGCACCGGTGCTGCCCAAAGTGGAAGCTTACCTTCTGTGATAGAGGCAAGTATGATCACAGGATGAATTTGTTGAAGTATTCCCAGGAGAAAGAGGGTAGTTTTTGTGGCACTGTACAAGACACTGGTAAGACTGCCTCTGAAATACTGCAGACCGCTCTGCTCACCAAGTTCAGGATGGATTAATTTCAACTGAGTCAGCACAGAAAAGGGCTCTAGGATGAACACAGCAACAGAAAACCAAATACCTGGAAGGGGGGTGAAATAAAACCAAACCTTTGCTTGGTTAGCCAGCAAAATTAAGGCTGGGATTGCAGTTTCAAAATATGTTTAATCTGATCTAACACCAGCTTGCTATCAGAAGGGCAGTCCCACTTGCCCCAGTTCCGCTGTCTCACTTGCATTGAGCGAGCAAGATCATGAGCTGATACAGCTCACGCTGCTGCTGCAGCATGGCTAGATTGGACAAAGGAAGCAGCAGGAACGTGCATCTGAGGTAAGAGCAAGCATCTCCTCTTTCAGCAGAGGCAAGATCAAATGAGGCATAATGTAAAACTGTCTTACGAGGGCAATTTATGAAGTGCTGCTAAGTACAGCAGTTCAAAAAAAAAAAACCAAAAAACCAAAACCACACAACCAAACACACACACAAAAAAATAAGAAATTAATAATTTCAGCTAAGGGACAATGCCAGCCCAAGAACTAATGTTTATAAATTAACCATAAACACATTTAGGCTGGAAATAAGCTTTCTAAATGTCAGCCTTCTCACTGGGCTACTGGGTCCTAAGCCTCAATTAATATTCCAGGAAATCTTAATCAGTTTATAAAATGGACGATGTTTTCCTTCCGATGGCAAGGGAATAGAGCATGATCCTGGAGCCCCCTGCCAATCCTATACTCCTAAGTTGATTGTCTATTTATATCAACCCTTCTAATAGATGAATTACTGAAAACATTTTAAAGGCTCCAGAAACTAGATTTCTTACTATAAGCAGTGTCAAAAAAAAAAAAATCTGCTCTAGGTGACTGAAACAAATCTGGACGAAGCATTTTATTGCATGCTGACAGAATAGATCAAAAGCAATGTGTCCCTTTTGGACATTTGGCTTTTCAGGGCAAAATTGGTTCAATTGACCAACATATGTTACAGAAATTGATTTTTTGTCTGGGTATTTACTTGTGCGGAGAGGAACTTTTACATCAGGGGACAGCAAGGACCTGAGGACACTGAAACACATCAGACAGAACATGACCAGTTTCCTGTCTGCCAGCTATTGTTATTGGAAGGGTTACAAATACAGATTATCCACGGGCACACATGCAGACACGTGCACACAGCTTGTGCTAGGGCTAAAATTGATTAGTCTGGAGACTTTAGGGTTTGAAAGGAAAATGCTCAACTGGTGAAACCCATTCCACTGGCACAGTGGAATTTCACAGTAGCTGAACGCCTGCCCCAGGATAACGTGGTTCCCTGATCAGCTCAGCCCTTCGGTCTGCCAAGTTACACAGTTACTTCATACAGAGCAGGACCTGTTCACGACCAGGACTCCATTAGACTAAGCGCACTAATGAACAAGCTGGCTCCCATGCATTTAGGCAATTAGGAAAGAGAAGTACCACCACCCTACGACCACACAGCTCCCTGGAGTCTGCAGACAGCTTCAGAAAAAGCAGTGCCTTGTATGGCCCTGGCCCTGCTCACATGCGGGGAACCCCAGTTTACTGGGTTTGTACAGTAAACACCGCATCTCCCCCTGAGCGCCACATGTACTGCACACGCAGGGCCCAGCCCCGGCTCACGCTGTGGCTGGCCGGGTGTAGGGCAAGTACCTCCAGCGGCAGACTGTGCTGAGCCTCAGGCGGGAGTACCTACACAAACGGTGGGCAAGTGAAGACCGAGGCTGTGAGAAGGCACGGGGTGGACCATGCTTTTATCCAAGCTGTGCTGATAGTGCACTGTAGGCTACACCAGCTGCCAGTGCAAAGTCAGTTTGTCCAAGGGAAGATGGTTTGCACCAGCAGCACATTGGTCTCAGCACGAGAGCTGCCTTCAGGATCTTACCTCATCTTGCCACGTGCCCATATGCTTATTTTATACCTGTTTTACATTCACTCTTCCCCCTTGGTTAAACTGCCACACTTCTGCTCTGATAATGTCTTACTCCTCTGGAGATAAGACACAGTCTGTGCTTTCTGTATTTTATACTGCCCTCTGGAACTACAAGTGAGTAGAGGAGACCAAAAGACACGTAGAGATAAAGAATCTAAAAAGCAAAGTCAATGGGACGTAGAAAGAGGATGAGAAGGGCAGAGTTTTTGAAAGAGGTTTTAGTTTGTGGTTGTTTTGGTTTAGGGTTTTTTTTTTTTAAACCAAGCATAAGTATATGCTTTGGATTTATAGGAAATGACTTGCTGAAGAATTTATGCAATAAGTTTTAATCTATTCTTACTGATTTGCTGGAAGAAAGAGTAAGCTTCATGCATAAGTACTTTCAAATGTGCATTTACACCTAAGTCGTTCTTTCAAATTTGCCCACCTAGGGTTTATAGAACATAATTCTTCTAAAAACTCTTAAAATTCACAGATTTTTGTCCTTCATAATTGTAGTGTGTCATTAGTTGGAAAAATAACATACTCTTTAGAAGTACAATCCTACTTTATTCTTACCAGATCATACAGTTCTAGCAGATCTAGCATTTGTTTGTCTTTCCTGCCCAAAAAAGAATTATCTAGAAGTTTCCATATTCCAAATTGAGAGTGCAAGACAAATCTGGAGAGGAATTATAGTAAACATCTCAACTTAAGAGTTCAGTACCCTTAAAATAAGGTTTTATTAAAGTTTTAAGCCATGATTCTGAATCTTAAAGCGAAAGTCAGTTTAAGCTGAAATACTACCATTCAACCATTCTTCTGAACATTTTAAGCAGCACTTTGACCTCTCCAAAACAATTTTAAAATATCAATGAATATAGGCCTTCCCTGAAAAGAAAATTCTGTTTTTTACAAAACTAGCATTTTATAATAGTAACAGCAATAAATATTGGCCATGAAAACTCTCATGCTTTGCATACATACACACCCGATCTGTCATATTATCAGTAAATGCAATTTTTAAGCCACTGCAGTCATTTATCATTACATTTGTGACTAACAGCCCTAACTGTTTTCCCTAAAAAGCAGCCAGGAACAACAGAAAAAAAACAGGGAGAGACTGTCCTGATTCAGAAGAGTTCACAGCCTGAACAGACAGGACAAACAAGCAGAGGCAAAACACAGGTCTTAAATAGGTTTATCCCTGTTTTTCCTGTGCTCCCCTGGAGACCTGCCTCTCAGACTACACTGACACTCAACAGATGCCACTGTGCAAGCGAGGAACAACCCCTCTTCACCAAGCAGAATATAGATTTGGAGAGTAAAACAGCTCTTGCCTAGGGATGACCCTCTCTTCAAAGTTTCAGCTGCATATACTGCATGAGCCTGACCTCCAACCAACACCCCACAATCAGGGACATTTTAAGTGTCACCCTTCTGAAGGTTCGAGCGTCATACCCATAACAGACAAACCCACACACATTTGAAGCTGGTCAGGACAGCATCAAGACTACCCTGTTGAGCTCCTTATTCACCAGAAGGGATCGCATAAAGGGAGACAGAAGTTAGACAGCTACTAAACTGCCAGGGGCAGCAAAAGCAGAGCTGCTCTCCAAGGGACGGGGAGGCAAGGGCTGCCACAATGCAGGCAGGGCTCTCATCAGCAGGGCACAACCCCACTGTGCCCAAGCCCAGCGAGCAGAGCAGGGCTGCGTTGGAAACACATCCTAGAGCCCTAAGAGCATCAGGCAAGCCAGGTCCAGGAAAGCCAAACACCAACTCAGGAAGCAAGTCAGAGCATGCACTCCCCAACACAGCCCAGCCAGAAACTGATGCTCTCAGGCTAAGCTTAAATGAGGCTTCTGGGCCCAAGGGCAGGGGTGTGGGTGGAGGCCCCAGGTGAGGCTGGGCCGGGGAATTAAAGCTCATGAGTGCATCCACGTCTCTGACAAAACCAAGGGTTACAGTATATTTTTGTGGTTTAAATGAGGTGCCTTGTTAATGTCTCCTCACCAGGAATTTTATATTTTGTTTTTACTACATCCTCCCTGAAAAGCAATCTAGCTGCTAGCTGCTAAGATACAGGAGGTAGAGGCTATAGCAGCCAGCAAGCACCCTGTGCCTGGGGAATTTGACTCTTCGCTCCTTTGCTAGGAGCTCATTAGTGCATCCACGGCTCTGACAAAACCAAGGGTTACAGTATATTTTTGTGGTTTAAATGAGGTGCCTTGTTAATGTCTCCTCACCAGGAAGTTATGTTTTTATATTTTGTTTTTACTACATCCTCCCTGAAAAGCAATCTAGCTGCTGGACTGTAAGATACAGGAGGTAGAGGCTATAGCAGCCAGCAAGCACCCTGTGCCTGGGGAATTTGACTCTTCGCTCCTTTGCTAGGAGTGATGCACCAGCTACAGCTGCAGAGATCGCAGTGACGTGGGGGGACAGGCTCCAGTCCTGCCCGTCCTCCCAGTGTTTCGTGCTCCTGGCTGAGATCCTGTGCAATCTGCAAAGCCCACAAGTCTGGCCTGGTCCTGCCAGTAGGTCTGAACCTGTCCTGAGTTTCAAGTTTGTCACAAAAGTAAAGGTGAGGTGAATTACATAGGAGTTTTTCTGGTTTTTCACGGAGAAACCTAGAAAGACAGAAGACAGCTTTACCTCAATTTCACTGCAGATGTACAGCCTGGCAAACAGATTTCTAAAACATTTTAAAAGATCTTCTGTGGCACCATCCAGCACTGCAGATTACTTAAACTGCTTCCTTCCAGGAGTCAGGTTGTGTTTCGGGAACACCAACAATGTCTTATTCAGAGCTCGGCTCACAGGTTTTAGAGTATTAGGACCACAGTGCTACTGACTGCTGCCTCCACTGGTGGTACATGTACAAATGCTCAAGGCTCTGTAATTTTTATGCGTAAGAGTACGCCAAAAGGCCCCAGCGAGGCAAGGCCTCATTTTGCCGGTGCTGTACATATGTGCAGTAAGAGGAACTCCTACCCCACAGATCTCCCACTACAGAGGTTGAGAGAAAGGCAAAATGCCCAGTTTTCAGATGAGAAACTGAGATGTCTGATGCAACACTGCCCCTGAGACAAAAAAGATGCTCAGGCACATGACCTACAAGGCGGTAAGTCATTTATGCAAAGTCCTACAGAAAGTCTATGAAAACTATAGGCATTCAGTCCAGATAATTCACATCCTCCCCTAGTTCACTCTTTCCCCATCAATTCTTCATTTAAAAACCGAGAGTATCCTTCAACTCACCATAAAAATCACTCACGCTTTATGTTTCAACAACATGTTACATGAGAGACTTTCAAACCATATAGTAAGCATTAGCACCTCTGTGGTAAGGACTGTTATTTATTGTTGCTGTAGGCCTAGCAGACTATGACACGCAATAGCTACAGCCATTAGGTGGAAACAGTGGGTTTGTACCAATGTCAGTGTTATATTTAGAAGGATTATTTTTAACCTACATCCTTGTATAACCAGTATATATGGCTAAAATATAAAAATGGTTAAATATTATCAGTTGTTACCGTGCTCATTTTAAGAGCAAACAGAAACACAGAACCCAGATGAGCTGCACAGACGATCTGCCCAAGGATGAGAACCCAGAACCAGCTTCAGGACAAAACTACTCCTGAGCGCTGAACTGAACACCCAGTGTCGCACCTCAGCGTGGACAAACCGTAGCAGTTAAGTTTAAACGGACACAAATATTTTCTAACAGCACAAAATTCCAGATTCTTCTAAGTTTTAAAGTGTTGTTAACTTTACTACCAGCTGTTCTTTCCCTGTTTCTGCATTTGCTAAATTCCAGCCAACAAAGGGTCAGAAAATTGACATTTCATGGCAGAAGAGATTAAAAAAACAGGAAAAAATTGAAATATTGGCAGCTAGGCCTAGTTTTCTGGACACTACCAAGTCTTTTTCACAGATTCAGAAGATGTGACACAAATTTCTTAAACAGCTAAGGCTGTGGAAACTGATCTAGTACTCACTGTCTCCTAAGAAAATTTGTGATTGCTCCAGTGGCTGATTGAATCAAAATACAGAAGCAAATTTCTTCTGCTTACCCTGTAAACTGCATGGCATTTCAGACTCAAACAATGATCCATATTCTACAAAAATAGTTCATGTCTGTATTGAACACAAAGTTGTAGATACTCCAGAAATGTGGGATGCAAAAAAATCAAATCCAGATCTCAGTCCAGGGTGCCTTAATGGGACTGTTACACTACTGTGGGGATCCCACACTGGGAAAGCAAGAGGAAAGCAGGAGGAAAGCAAGGATGAACAAACACAGATTATAGCAAAGTATCTCGCAACTGCAATATCCAGCTGTCCTCCTAGAGGATAGTAGGTACTAACATGAGCTGATTTTTAAAAAGACACTTTGAAAAACAGCAGATCAAGGCCAGAACTTACAAAGAGTATGGCATACAGTGTGCCCTTCGTGAGCCGTCTCTCTGACAGGAAAAGAGGTGGATGGATGGATGTTCACCAGCGGTACTGCTGACTTCCTGAATTCCCTCAGTGTCATGGCTGAGATTACACGTGTGAGCATAAGAGACTGAGGCAAGCCAAACAGTTCGGAGTGAGTCACAGAGAGGAGGAGAAAGTAAGATCCTCCCAGCAGTCATGCTAGAGATTCACTATGGAGCACCCTTCTGCCTCAGTCGGTGCTGAGCCAATGCCCCAGCTGAGTACAGAAGGCACTGCAGAGTTTTGTTGGCAAAAGTAGCCTTTACAAACAGATGCGCCCTTGCCTAGGAAGTGTTTTGGGAACCACACCGTGGCATTTTGATTTGTTCTGTTCACTACAAACCTGGCTGAACTGTGCCACACAGTAGGGGGTTTATCCTGTGCCTAGTCAAACACCCAGCCTTCTCAAAATGCCTGTTTTTTGCATCGGTACATACTAGGAAAAAACAAGCAATCATCCTAAAGCATTTCCGCAGCAGGCAGGACATCCTCACTGAACAATCCCCAAAACACCTGAAAATTTCTGAGCCTGAGAGCTCTTGATGATCTGAGGACTCAGAAATACCTGAGTCAAGTCTGCTCGGAGAGATGAAGCGGGCAGACCCGCAGGGGTGGTGGCCAGCGACACGGGGTCCAGTGCAAGCACAGAGGCAGGATTTCCTGGGGAGGGCAGGTTGCAGCCCACTAGGTGGGGAACAGGGCAGGACAAGGGTGTGAAGGGGGAAATTTCGCTTCTGAGGAGGTTACCTGCTGCTTGTCCTCCATTGGCAGCAGAGGTACAGACGTCTGCGTTGATGGGCACCCAGGGCTGGCTCACCAAAAAGCATCTGGGCTGCTCCTGGGGATTTCAGGATGCTGGTGTTTACCTGCTCTCTGGTTTTCTGCCTGTCAGGGAGCTAAGGGACGTTCCCTGAAAACACCAGTCATGGATGGGAACATTTGAAGCCGTCTAGCCCCTCTGTTGGCGTACACGCAGGTGCCTGAGGTGAGGCGCGAGGGCTGGAACAACCTGTTGCGGAAGGAGACTCAGCAAGGATAGAGCGAAGCACAGGAGGTGCTTTTGGGGATGGGGCCACCCAGGCTGCTGAGCGCACCCACCACACCACACAGAGGTCAATAGGCATCAGCGCTCCTTGCAGGCTTAAAATGGGAGCTAGCTGGGGAGCTGTGGGCCACCCTCTGAGGGAAAAGCTTCGCCACAGGCATAGCCGGAGGCACCTCCTCGCCTCCCTGGGAGGACACCTGCCCCAGTGCCAGGAAAATAAACGCCAAGGGAAAAGCCTGAGACAAAAGATACCTGCCTCAGACTGGGCCTGGGGCTCGCAGCGACTGCTGCGGCTTTGTGTGTTCCTGCAGGAGCCTGCTGCCGCCCCAGGGAAGGGCTGCTGACCGCTCCATGCTGCACAGAAGCAACCCAGCCACCGGTCCCGAATGCCAGGCAGTGTGCACAGTACCAGCCAAGGGGGCCGCTGCTGCCCATCCCCACCCGGCTAACACATCACCTGCCAAAATGGCACCACCCCGGTGGGAGAGGCACTGTGGCCGTGGGGGTGCTGTTGCGCCACAGCCGGGCAATGCCAGGAAAGCGAAGGAGAAGCCCCGATTCAATGGCTGCTGAAGCCCACAGAAGTGGCCCTCTCCACCCAGCCGGCTTGCCCTGCGAGGCTGCCCATCGCCACTCCCAGAGCAGGGACACCGAGGGCGAGACGGCCCCGTGGGCCCTGTTACAGCTACAGACCACGGAGCAGAAACTGCAGCAACAGAGGCAAACCAGCTTGTCTTAAAGTTTTGTTTTATTTTTTACCCTTTAGATCTTCTGCTTTTACTAACCCCTTCCCTCCTTTTTTTTTTTTGATATGGTTAAATGAGGTGTCACATGAACCACCTTGAACCTCACATTTAGTAGCCTGGTACAGTGCTAAAGCCCTGCAGAAACTGAAAACACGTGGTTCCTCCCTCTAATTACATGAAGGTTTGTATGGAGATGTGCCCCCAAGTCCTTGTCCTCCAGCTGTCCAGGTGAGAGGCCTGACGGGTACAGGAACAGGTACGGCATGGCTGCCTTGCAGCCCGTGTGCCCAGCATTGCTTCTCAGTCAGGATAAAACCTACTGTATGTTTCATGGGCCAAGAGACTCCGTAATATAGTTAAGTTAAAAAATATGAACTGTCATTAATACCAGGTAGTGTATTTACCCTGGCGACCTCAAAAGAGCTCTTCCAGTCTCTTGATGTATTTCTTTTCCACAAAATCAAGAAGTGACTTTGTCAAAACATACAAAAACTTGGGGAGGAGGGAGGGGTTTGCTTTCTTCTCTTGCTGCAATTTCAGTTACTGCTTATAGCAACCAGTGAAATATTCAGTCAGAAATTATTTTATGGTTTTTAATGGCAAGCAGAAATCTATTGGGGAACAAGGGCACGATAGGAGCAAAACCAGATCCACAATAATGGTTTATCAGGAGGGGAACGGTTTATATACAGTTTAAGGGAATCTGCAGCCAGCATCCCGGACTGTTACTGCACTGTGGGGAACTCCAGTGTGCTGTGAAAGGAGATCTGCAAAGTTAAAACAGCAGGTTTTCTTGTGAACGAGCGGCCAAAGCTTTCTCCAGTGCTCCCACTGCTCCTTAGAAGTGATCTGTCCAAGCCAGATACCAATTCTCAAAGCCTTTACCAAAGTAACAAAATGTCAAGGTAGTGAGCAAGCCTGGGGTATTTTTATCCCTTCCTGTCATTTCTCAGGCTTTGGCTAAATCAGATTGTCTGCAGTGACAAAAACTTAGCTTGCTTCTGACATCTCAGAACTTTTTGCCTCCTGTGACATGAGTCATGGCTGCTCTTACAGTGATAAGAAAGAAAAATTACTCTGCCTGTTCATTGTGATCCTTTTTTTATCCTTTCAATCCTATGGGACTCTCAGGAAAGCTAATTGGATTTTCTCCTAGATTGTTTATTTGTGAAATAAAAATGCAGTTTGTGTAACACCTTATAATCACTCTTCTGTTACTGTAATGCAGTATATGGGAAAACTAAGAAATTATCCAACTTCTTACCTGTGAAGGAAGCGTAGCGAGTCCTAGAACATAGAGAAGTCACCACTTGCCTTCTTTTAGCATCTATAGCCATCTTACATAGACTCAGCGTGTGGTGTGTATGTGGGGAGCTGAACAGCCAGAAGAGGGTAGCATAAGTTAGTTAATAAACCTCATCTGTAAACCAGAGATATTTTTGAGAGAAACACCTACTTGTACTTCTGGCTGCAAGGTAGAGAAACATTAACTGAGAAACTCATCACCAAGCTCTTGACAGAATGTGGAAAGGCAGATTTACCGTCAGAACTGACAAGGATTACGCTGATAGCAGGCCACAGAGCTTTTTGCACTCTATTAGCTCCTGTTTGACTAATGCCTCTATTAATAAAAATGCACATCTGAGTCAGCACAGGCAGGGCACAGGAACAACCACAAAACCGTGGCTGAAACGCAAAGAGTGAATTTATTTTCATTACCTCGCCGACCAGGGGATCCCCAAAGCAGCACCCGGGCAGAGGCACACAAGCGGGACCGCAGGCACTGTGGAGCTCTGTCCATCCTAGAGGATCGCCAAACCTGCTGTTTGCACCTGTTTTTCAGGGATTCGCGCAGGCGTAGTTTACCACTGTGCTTTGATCTTTCCCACAGCAGGACAGGAGTCTCAAGCGTGTTCAATAGAGTGCCTCTAAGTCTAACACAGGCCTATGTTATCTGAACACAGATGTTCTGCTTGTCCAACACACAAGGCCAAACAACAATTAGTATGATATATGTGTTTTTCGACACCCCAGCTGCAAGTCACTTGAGTGTGTTTACGATCCTCCTCGCCAATCTTCCATTACTTTCCCACAACGTCCAAAGCAACTTCATTACTTTGCTTTTAGGGGATAGCAGCACAAGTCAGTAAAACTAACAGTGTTACTGAGTGCATCCTGGCACATTGTCTTGCCTGCAGCGAATCTGAAAGGCCAGATGGGGAAGTCATGAAAATGCGTAACACTGAGAGCACCTTAAGGGGATGGTTCAGGGCCGAGGTAATAGAATACATAACAGGAGCTCACTGGGTTCACCAGACAGATGCACATTTGATGGCCTGAATGAAAATGTTCTCCTTGCTGCTGCCCCTTATGTCTACCCAAAATAAAATGCTGCTCCCACAGCCTGTATGCAATAAATGGGTATTCACAAAGGGAATGTTGCCATATCTGGCAGAAGCAGAAGCACCTCTGTAGAGACACCAGCTCACAGGAGCTTTGGAGAATCCTCTTCTATACCTATGCTGAGGATTTCCTCTTTGAGGGCTATCTATCCAGCCCCTATGTAACACCCTTATAGCTCATGACTGTAAACAGAACTGAACTGCTGCTGGGCATTTCATTATACAGAGACATATCTACATGAGTTAGCTTGCAATTTTTTCTTTACCCCTACAAGAGATCAAGCGGCAGCACTCTTCTCTGAGAAGTTGATAGGGCTTGCCTGAGGAGGTATATGAGAGGACAAGGAAGATTGGGGGACGACTGTTATTATCTGCATCACACTAGTGGTTAGAAATCCCAGACAGGACCAGGCCTCCACTATGCTAGATGTTGTACACTCACACAGGATAGGAAAAGGTGTAGCCTGAAAAAGGAAGCTGAAACAGACAAAAGGTGAGAGGGGAAACAGGTACAAAGACATGAAATACCATGCCCAAGAGCATACAGCCAGTCACTGGCCAAGGAATAGAAAATTCCTGTCCTGTCAACTTGCTTCTGGCAGAGCTGCTTTAAATTGCTCAGAGGCTGTTAGGTGAAAAAGACTGTATGTGTGTTTACACCTTGGAAAGGCACTGAGGAGATAATACACCATTCATTCATATTTTATATGTACTCTATACCTGAAGCAAAATGGAAATGCAAGCTGAATCTTTTTTCTATCATTCTTTTCCCTCCACCCTTTCAAAAATAGCACATATAGAAAACATTGGAACTTTTCATTTCAAAGGCCGTCACATCAGACTATAAAGGCTAAACTAGATGCCCTTCACGCTGCTGCTACAATGCAGCCACTTTCTCAGCTTGAGCGTGTCCATTATCCCTATAGCACACAAACAGCAAACAGGAGCTGGAGAAGGGAAGGGGACAGAGAATACTGTATGCAGGTGGCATTAGGGTGTCAGACTAATTTCATCCCCTGAAGGGTTTGGTTTCAGGTATTGTGAAAACCTTCGTGTGACAGATTCAGAAAGTCTTTAAAGCAGCGCTGTCCCTTCAAATTACCAGTTGTGAACTTGCTCACAATTTCCCCTGGACTCGGCTGTTAGTTACAAAAAGGACTTTTGAAATGACATGCGAATATCCAACTGCCATGTCTGCTTCACTCAGTCCCATGTCTCTGAGCATTTTTTATGTGATGTAGAAGCAAAACTACCTATAGAGATTATTTCTGGACATCATCCTGAATGACACATAAAGGTTACAGTAATAAGCCAGTTCCCATAACATTTCCTGCCTTTGCATTATGCATTTTTGGTTTCTGTGGCACACAAGAGGTACACTATGGACAGTGATGTTTGATGAAGTTGCTTTTCTGCGTACACATCCCTGCTCTGAGCTGCCATTCTAGGGGATCGTTTGCCATTTGTGTCAGTCTTGTTTGGCTGAGCTTCCCTTGTGAGCTGCCTGTCCATTAAAAGGAGTGTGAGGATGTCCACGCAGAGTCGGCTAGTCTGGCTAGAGCGGTTTCCCCTTGCGTTTCCATGCTGCCGGACACTGTTCCCTGCAGAGGGATTTGGACTGATGATGCAGTGGGTAAGGGGACATTACCCCTTAGAAACATGCTTGAAGGGCTGCTGTTCACCTCGCTTCCTGGGTTGGCAACATTTACAGCACTGTTGCTGACTGTCCACAGGCAAGGGTAGTGGCTGGAAAAAAAGCAGCACAAATTGAACGACTTATTTCAGAGCTTTTTCCCCTGCACAAGACTTACCACAGTAAAGTCAAGTGCGTTATTTGCTAAAAGGCAGCTATCCGAATCGAGTTACTAAACTAGATCAGCCTTGCAGATCTTAAGTGAAAAACCACCAGCGCCCATCAGACCCGGTGACCTTGGAGAGAGGCATGGAGAGAAATGTACAAATACACATGAGGTTTCAAGATTTAAAGATCTTTTTCGGGAATGCTTACGAATTTTAAAGAATTGCAGCTGATTTTCCTGGCACCTAAATTAGAGAATAAATGTGTGCATTTGTTTTGGGAAAAGAAGGGGAAATAGTTGGTAATTAATTGACTCTCTAGGTCTAAAATTCCAGCCGTACCTAGAACAGTTTACTACCCTATTAACAATGTTTTAATAATAGAACATGAATTAGATTGTTACATCCCTGCATGGGACTAGGATCCTCATTTCATGCACGAGAATAGCGAGGAATATATAGAGAAAAATAATTTGGCTTTAAAACGCTCACAGACTGTAGATACCAGAGTTCTCTGTGGCTGCTCCAAGATCCTGGTTTTCAGCCATGCTGGGGAAAAACGAAGCTCCCATTGATTTCAGAGCAGGAGATAATTAGCTTGTCAGAAAGATCTGACCAGGAATCTCGAGTTGGGCACTTAGGACATGTTTCAAATCCTGGATGCTGATTAAAGCTTGGAACAAAGTGTGAATCACCAGGGCAGTCCTACAAGCCTCGCTGCTCCTAATACCAGCAGTTTTCCTGTAACCTTACCTGGGTCCAGGGCTGGCAGCTCCCTTCGTGTGTGGCACTGAGAGCAAATTAGCATGTGGAGAGGATGGCAAAGTCCAGCTGTCATGTCCTGAGAACACCTGAAGATTATTGCTGGAGCTCTCCAACAAATTAACTTTGGCGGGGGGAGGAAAAAGCAACAAACAAATCCTCAGTGACTACTGCAGAGACATTGTCTTAAGGCAACAGAACATGGGTAGGCCTGAGGAAGCAATCATCTGTCATTATCTTGAGCCCTTCACGCCCCACATTGGGCGCCAAAAAGGACTGTTGTGGTTTAACCCCATCCAGCAACTAAGCACCACACAGCTGCTTGCTTACTCCCCCCCCCCATTTATTAGGAATACGTACTATCAACCATTCTATAGCATCTTGCAGCCCATGGCACCGCTCTGCTTGAGTAGTAATTACTTCTTGTGCGATTGCCTTTGCATCTTGTAAAGTCCCGATTTCCTTTTCCAATTCTCTCATTGTATTCTGTAATGCAACAACTTCACAGTCAAGAGCTCTAAGACCAGTAACTAATAACCACCTCAATCTCCCCACTAACTTACAGGAAGAATCCGATGCCACTTTCCATGGCAATCTGCGCATAGCCTTTTCAATTGTCTGGAGGGTGACCACCGCCCTGTCATCTGTTTCAGGCCATGCTTCCAGTGGAGCCCATGTAGCCAGGAAAGTGGCCATGGGGGTCCAGTGCTCAGTACTGGGCCATCCCAGAACATGGGGAGTCACCATCGTGGCCTCCCCAGTCCCCAACTTTTTTGCCAGCCATGGCATGGCTGTTACTGGATCCTGCCGACTATGCCAAATGTGTGAGTCAGCACAGGCAGGGCACAGGAACAACCACAAAACCGTGGCTGAAATGCAAAGAGTAAGTTTATTTTCATTACCTCGCCGACCGGGGGATCCCCAAAGCAGCACCCGGGCAGAGGCACACAAGCGGGACCGCAGGCACTGTGGAGCTCTGTCCATCCTAGAGGATCGCCAAACCTGCTGTTTGCACCTGTTTTTCAGGGATTCGCACAGGCGTAGTTTACCACTGTGCTTTGATCTTTCCCACAGCAGGACAGGAATCTCAAGCGTGTTCAATAGAGTGCCTCTAAGTCTAACACAGGCCTATGTTATCTGAACACAGATGTTCTGCTTGTCCAACACACAAGGCCAAACAACAATTAGTATGATATATG
Organism: Aptenodytes forsteri; assembly: GCF_000699145.1. Classification (NCBI taxonomy): domain Eukaryota; kingdom Metazoa; phylum Chordata; class Aves; order Sphenisciformes; family Spheniscidae; genus Aptenodytes; species Aptenodytes forsteri. The sequence continues at coordinate 5,851,471 of NW_008794443.1, forward strand.
TGTTTTTCGACACCCCAGCTGCAAGTCACTTGAGTGTGTTTACGATCCTCCTCGCCAATCTTCCGTTACTTTCCCACAACGTCCAAAGCAACTTCATTACTTTGCTTTTAGGGGATAGCAGCACAAGTCAGTAAAACTAACAGTGTTACTGAGTGCATCCTGGCACATTGTCTTGCCTGCAGCGAATCTGAAAGGCCAGATGGGGAAGTCATGAAAATGCGTAACACTGAGAGCACCTTAAGGGGATGGTTCAGGGCCGAGGTAATAGAATACATAACAGGAGCTCACTGGGTTCACCAGACAGATGCACATTTGATGGCCTGAATGAAAATGTTCTCCTTGCTGCTGCCCCTTATGTCTACCCAAAATAAAATGCTGCTCCCACAGCCTGTATGCAATAAATGAGTATTCACAAAGGGAATGTTGCCGTATCTGGCAGAAGCAGAAGCACCTCTGTAGAGACACCAGCTCACAGGAGCTTTGGAGAATCCTCTTCTATACCTATGCTGAGGATTTCCTCTTTGAGGGCTATCTATCCAGCCCCTATGTAACACCCTTATAGCTCATGACTGTAAACAGAACTGAACTGCTGCTGGGCATTTCATTATACAGAGACATATCTACATGAGTTAGCTTGCAATTTTTTCTTTACCCCTACAAGAGATCAAGCGGCAGCACTCTTCTCTGAGAAGTTGATAGGGCTTGCCTGAGGAGGTATATGAGAGGACAAGGAAGATTGGGGGACGACTGTTATTATCTGCATCACACTAGTGGTTAGAAATCCCAGACAGGACCAGGCCTCCACTATGCTAGATGTTGTACACTCACACAGGATAGGAAAAGGTGTAGCCTGAAAAAGGAAGCTGAAACAGACAAAAGGTGAGAGGGGAAACAGGTACAAAGACATGAAATACCATGCCCAAGAGCATACAGCCAGTCACTGGCCAAGGAATAGAAAATTCCTGTCCTGTCAACTTGCTTCTGGCAGAGCTGCTTTAAATTGCTCAGAGGCTGTTAGGTGAAAAAGACTGTATGTGTGTTTACACCTTGGAAAGGCACTGAGGAGATAATACACCATTCATTCATATTTTATATGTACTCTATACCTGAAGCAAAATGGAAATGCAAGCTGAATCTTTTTTCTATCATTCTTTTCCCTCCACCCTTTCAAAAATAGCACATATAGAAAACATTGGAACTTTTCATTTCAAAGGCCGTCACATCAGACTATAAAGGCTAAACTAGATGCCCTTCACGCTGCTGCTACAATGCAGCCACTTTCTCAGCTTGAGCGTGTCCATTATCCCTATAGCACACAAACAGCAAACAGGAGCTGGAGAAGGGAAGGGGACAGAGAATACTGTATGCAGGTGGCATTAGGGTGTCAGACTAATTTCATCCCCTGAAGGGTTTGGTTTCAGGTATTGTGAAAACCTTCGTGTGACAGATTCAGAAAGTCTTTAAAGCAGCGCTGTCCCTTCAAATTACCAGTTGTGAACTTGCTCACAATTTCCCCTGGACTCGGCTGTTAGTTACAAAAAGGACTTTTGAAATGACATGCGAATATCCAACTGCCATGTCTGCTTCACTCAGTCCCATGTCTCTGAGCATTTTTTATGTGATGTAGAAGCAAAACTACCTATAGAGATTATTTCTGGACATCATCCTGAATGACACATAAAGGTTACAGTAATAAGCCAGTTCCCATAACATTTCCTGCCTTTGCATTACGCATTTTTGGTTTCTGTGGCACACAAGAGGTACACTATGGACAGTGATGTTTGATGAAGTTGCTTTTCTGCGTACACATCCCTGCTCTGAGCTGCCATTCTAGGGGATCGTTTGCCATTTGTGTCAGTCTTGTTTGGCTGAGCTTCCCTTGTGAGCTGCCTGTCCATTAAAAGGAGTGTGAGGATGTCCACGCAGAGTCGGCTAGTCTGGCTAGAGCGGTTTCCCCTTGCGTTTCCATGCTGCCGGACACTGTTCCCTGCAGAGGGATTTGGACTGATGATGCAGTGGGTAAGGGGACATTACCCCTTAGAAACATGCTTGAAGGGCTGCTGTTCACCTCGCTTCCTGGGTTGGCAACATTTACAGCACTGTTGCTGACTGTCCACAGGCAAGGGTAGTGGCTGGAAAAAAAGCAGCACAAATTGAACGACTTATTTCAAAGCTTTTTCCCCTGCACAAGACTTACCACAGTAAAGTCAAGTGCATTATCTGCTAAAAGGCAGCTATCCGAATCGAGTTACTAAACTAGATCAGCCTTGCAGATCTTAAGTGAAAAGCCACCAGCGCCCATCAGACCCGGTGACCTTGGAGAGAGGCATGGAGAGAAATGTACAAATACACATGAGGTTTCAAGATTTAAAGATCTTTTTCGGGAATGCTTACGAATTTTAAAGAATTGCAGCTGATTTTCCTGGCACCTAAATTAGAGAATAAATGTGTGCATTTGTTTTGGGAAAAGAAGGGGAAATAGTTGGTAATTAATTGACTCTCTAGGTCTAAAATTCCAGCCGTACCTAGAACAGTTTACTACCCTATTAACAATGTTTTAATAATAGAACATGAATTAGATTGTTACATCCCTGCATGGGACTAGGATCCTCATTTCATGCACGAGAATAGCGAGGAATATATAGAGAAAAATAATTTGGCTTTAAAACGCTCACAGACTGTAGATACCAGAGTTCTCTGTGGCTGCTCCAAGATCCTGGTTTTCAGCCATGCTGGGGAAAAACGAAGCTCCCATTGATTTCAGAGCAGGAGATAATTAGCTTGTCAGAAAGATCTGACCAGGAATCTCGAGTTGGGCACTTAGGACATGTTTCAAATCCTGGATGCTGATTAAAGCTTGGAACAAAGTGTGAATCACCAGGGCAGTCCTACAAGCCTCGCTGCTCCTAATACCAGCAGTTTTCCTGTAACCTTACCTGGGTCCAGGGCTGGCAGCTCCCTTCGTGTGTGGCACTGAGAGCAAATTAGCATGTGGAGAGGATGGCAAAGTCCAGCTGTCATGTCCTGAGAACACCTGAAGATTATTGCTGGAGCTCTCCAACAAATTAACTTTGGCGGGGGGAGGAAAAAGCAACAAACAAATCCTCAGTGACTACTGCAGAGACATTGTCTTAAGGCAACAGAACATGGGTAGGCCTGAGGAAGCAATCTGATCATGAGGTTCCTAACCATAGGTAAAAGGACAAAATTCACATGTTTATTAAGAGAGTAGCAAGGTGCCATTGTAATTCCAGGTGTGATATATGAGAAGGTACAGCATGATAGACATAGGATATGCATTTTTGCAAGTCTGACTAATAGTCTTTTCATTAATTATAACTGCCATATGACTATCAATGTTTTGATTTCCTTATAACTTGAGCTTAAATATTTCCTTTAAACAGGATGCCTTGCTAAATTATAATTAGCGAGCAGATTACTTTATCCTTACTCTTGTTTCTGGCCCATTTTCTCTGATCAAAGTAGAATAAATTTCCGGAATTCTGCACCCAGATCTAGAGAGTGAAAGGGACTCAAAAGTCATTCTGGCAATACCAAAATGCCCTCATCTCAAGTCAGCTCCTACCATGTTCCTAAGGGCTGCTTTGACTTGAGAGCACAACTGTTTCATGGCGTGACATTGAAAGAAGGCTTGCAATGCTCTTTTTCTATAATGGGGAGCTGTACTTTAAGCAAGATCATTCACTCTCATTTATAATTAACAGTTACAGTGCACTCGGCTCTTTGTACCTCTTGTTTCGCTGCCTTAAACATACTCCGTGCATGCAGGGTTCAGTGCCGATTGTTACAGAGTCTCATCATGCTCTTTCCTAGCCTCAGCTCCTGCTTGTTTTAATGCTTATGCTAACCTAAAGCAAGGGTCAGTCACGCAGAGAGTGTCTGTTCCCTGGAAGCAAAGCAGCATTACAGTTGTACCTGTAGGTGAATTATTTCTCTGCATGTAGGAAGGTGGGTACGGAGCAGCCCGATGCCCTCGCAGTGCTGAATATCGCTCACAGCTGTGGGGAGCGTGTGGAGCTGGCAGAGGCAAAGGTCCAGTGTACTGATAATTAGAGCTTCCTGATGCACACATTGTATCTGGGTTGGAAATCAACCAGCCACTCACTTTGAGGGGAAAGAGAAAAGAAAACTATTATTGCACTAAAACACTGCAATACAATAAAGAAAGTAACCAGCCTTCTTGCAGAATCAGCTGTGCCTTCAGAAATACGAAGCAGATTCCAAGATACTGGTTTATGGCACAACTGACAATCAAAAAAAAAACCCCACAAAAAACAAACAACCCCCACAAAAAAACAAAACAAGACCTGAAAACAACTGACAGAAAACGTCACAAACATCAAAGAATAAATGAAAGAAAAACTGACTATCATTAAACCAAACACAACCTCTGCTCCCCCCATTTTTTTTTACCTGTTCACCAATGAAAGGTAATTATAGGTGACAAAAATATTCACAGTTACAAATACAAAAAAAGGAGGAGAAAGCCCTGAAAATGTCTTACATCATCTTGATTCTAGATTCCTTTTAACATTGAAAAACTGGATCATAAGGAAAATGATCCCTTTGCAGAAACTGTCACATTATTTCCTACTGTGAGGTTTCTTCAATCTTCTTTTTTTTTTAAAGGGTCCCTTTCTATGAACACAATTCAGGACTCGGTGAATGGCTGGTATGATCCAGTTAAGCAAGTCCCAGGTTCCCAGCACCTATCATATCACATAAAACTTCCAGCTGACATGAATAAAAACCTTACAGTGAGAATATGTCATATGTTGACCTTCAGAGACTGTTTCTGGAGCATCCTTGGGATGGTTTCTGAAAAGCAAAATACTTAGTGGTAAAACTTCTCATTGAGAAATTGCAAAAGAAAGTTAAAACCAGAACTATTCACTAAAAAAAATGGAAAAATAAGTTAAAAAGGAGGGAAATCCATCTTCTTTAACCACTTGCTAGGCAGCAGTAGACTTTTCTGCAGTCTGCCATAAAGGAAGCAGGAACTTATGTTTCATGGCATACATAAAAATGTTCCTAAGTTTGTGCCAAATCTAGGGGCTGAACCTGGAATTCTAAATCTACCTGTGGGCACCGTTCCTGCTTGCACCAACAGCCTCAGCCTGGCCTCCCGCCCAGATCAAAGCAGGGCTCTGCCTCCTGCTCAGCCAGGCAAGCTGAAGGCAGCATTCCCCCTCCGCAGCTGGAAACCCTGACGCTGAGACACAGCAGCTTCTTAAGTGGTGAGAGGAATGGAGGAATGGAAAGAAATACAGATTCTCCTGCAGGCACGTGGGACGCTTCACATGTCAGAAGACATAGCAGGTCCAAACAAAATTTATTAGCAATTATGGACTGGAATGCATCATTTGGATGCCCCACTGCATTAGCATGGATGATGCAAGTAAAACTTTGAAAGATAAACCACAATTCTTTTCTGACAGAAGCATCTCTAACGTCTTACATACTTAGTACCTACAGGTTACTTTTAATAAACATATCATACATCATCACACAGATTTAATAATAGCAGTGTAGTTACGTTACAGTTACAGTGCAATTTCACTGTAGTTATGCTTTTCGACATCTGCAGTTAACTTTTATTCTCCCTGAGCTATCAAATTGTGGGATTCGTTAGAGTGTGAGTACAACGTAGTGAACATAGGTGGTGTATAACATTACTGGGGAAGTTCACACCATCTCATTTCAGGCTTCCTGTGTAGACAGTGCTAAGTCCTAGGATCCCCAAGAGGATACTCACCCACTTCAGACCCTATTGTAATAATTATATAGAGAGTCTCCCCACTAATATCAGTGGAGTGACTCTGGATTTAAGACAGCAGAAACAAGATTAAGTTATATAATTTATCTTTCACATTGTGATGCCACAGTTTTAACCATATCAGCAGCAAAATGCTACTGGAGCAAAAAAAGATGATCTCACCTTTCTTTCGCATCCAGGAAGGCTTTGGCAAAGGGATTATACTTGATTTTGAGAGCTGTTATCTTGAGTTTACAGAAAACAAGGCATGTTAGTGAAGGCAATTTGGAATAGAAACTCGACAAAACATCTTCCAGAGTAATCTAAGTGGAACTGCCTTGGTTAGCCTAACAAAATATATCCCCACACATGATGTTTTCCAGGGCTGGTTAGGAGAGAACTTTGCTCGTTGCAGAGTGCTGTGTACTGATCAGTGCCACAGGCAGGACACCAGTCGGGGCAGCCTAATGGCATGGTCCAGTCTGGCAAATCCTGTGGGATGGTGGACCCTTTCAAGAGAGTTTAAACACTGAATTCCTACCGAGTATGAATCAAATCTGCAGCAACACTAGCTAAGGGATGTGGCACATGAGTTAACAATTGCCACAATCCAAAGCATCCCTCAATTACAGTTTTGGGGTTGGGAAGAAATTTTCCCATGGAATGTCACACTGTTCTGCAATGGTATGTGTTATAAGGAGCAGGGAGAGGTAGGGTTATCATTAGAACTATCAGTCATTGCTGGAGAAAGATATTGGACTTGACTGTAGGGTTTTTTTCCAGTAAGGGATTGGGGTGCCATGACAGATGGACCAGTCTGGAATAGCCGTGGCAGGATATTAAGCTAAACCTGGCTTAGTACTGCAGCCAGACACTAGATTAGACAATGTTCTGCTGCAGAGAGAAGACAGAGTATTAGACTGGGTGGAGCATCACACTGCGTGGGACCAGTGGGGAAACAAGAAAAGGACCAGTCTGTCCATGCTGATCTTTTAGTTAATAAACTTTTAATATATCTCATCAAAGGTGACCAAGAGCACAGTGTGGAATCCGCCTACCTCTTCATTTTGATAGGCAGTCACGGCTATGAACTGTGTCTCAGGGAAGGAGCAGTTCATCACCATCCGGTGGGGGCCTCCTACGCGAACTATGTGTACCTGGGGCTCATATTTATGCAGGGAGTTCAACATTATCTGCAGAAAACAAAACAGAGAGACAGACCCAATGCCACTCTGGTATCCCACAGCTGCTCTTTCGCTCTGGCTCTATAATAGACCAGATGTCACTGCTAAACCTCCCCAGTCAGTGATTACTGAGAGCAGAAGGGCAGGTACCTTCCTCCCTTCTGATGAACCACAGGGCTGAACAGAATGAGACTTCACTGGACTTGGATTTAAAGCCTTCGATACAGCAGCATTAGTGAATATTTGTGTTAGCAGCTATGGCCTTCAAACCATTGGGCTTCCACTGCACTAGAAGCTGTTGAAACAGTTACGGAGTGATCTGTGTCCTGCTTCTACTATCTGAAAGACTCAATCACCATCGCAGAAATCAGGGCCAGGAGGGAGCTGAGGCGGTCACCTAGCCATCTTTCTGGGCAAGATGAAGTCTATCTAAACAAGTCTTGGCAGATGTCTCTAATCTGGCATTAAAAACTGTGAATAGCATTGATTCCACAATACACCTCCCTCAGGAAGTCTATTATATTGCTTAATTCTCTCTACTGCAAGAAAAAGGTATTTCTTAAAAAAATCTGTATTTTGGAAAGTGCTATGTGCATACCTTATATATATGGAAGAACACAGCCATCAGCATAAAGCACAGCTAGGCAGCTATCACTTTGTAATAACACCACAAAAGGGGAAGCTGAAGCACAGAGTGGGGACATGGTTTACCCTAATACCGTTGTCAAGATTTCAAAAGAAAACAAGGGGAGCTTCAGTTGTTTGTTATTTAGTGACTTTTGTTTGGGCTCTGTTTCTCATATGGCTTTTCCTCCCCCACTTTCTACTTTTTTCCTCTCCACCGTATATACATATCGTGTTCCCCTGTTTTTTCCCCAGGGTCTCTTTGACCCTCCAAGTTGGTTTCCTGTAGATTTTTATCCCCATGCATACTTTTCTGAGGCCTTTGACTTTTCTGAGGTCCTGGATGCAGGACAAGAATTTGCAAATTCAGATCCCGTTCTAAGCTCCACAATAAATCTTGCGTGCTGATTCCGTTCACCATATATACATATCGTGTTCCCCTGTTTTTTCCCCAGGGTCTCTTTGACCCTCCAAGTTGGTTTCCTGTAGATTTTTATCCCCATGCATACTTTTCTGAGGCCTTTGACTTTTCTGAGGTCCTGGATGCAGGACAAGAATTTGCAAATTCAGATCCCGTTCTAAGCTCCACAATAAATCTTGCGTGCTGATTCCGTGTGTGACTTAGGAAAAGTCAGGTCATCTTTCTGTTCTCCAGTCCGTAAAAACTGAGATAATTTCCTACCTCATTAGGGTACTAGGCTTATGGAGGTATCTCACAAACCTGATGGAAATAACAGATAGAGAACGTATAATATTTACATGAAAGAAATTGATTCTGGTCTGACAAGCATCATCCAATGTAGGAGTTTTGTACAAAAACAAGCAAACAAAAGGTCTTGTGCAACATTTTACCTTTAGATGCATCATCAAAAATAAAATATGAAAAAAACCTAATTTTCCTGTTTGCATTTTTAAGGGGTTCAAAGAGAAAGTCGCTTATTTCTGGTACATGTGGTTTCTTTCCAAAGGCCAAAGCTGATTCAATAGAATATTGATAATTATCATGATGCAGAAGCAGACATAGTAATTATTTCATTTAGGCGCAGCCTTTTATTCTGCTATCTGACTCCTGCCAACATTCCACTTACACCAAAGAACATGGGGGAACACAACAAAAACCTAATACCCGTGACCATTTTTTCCCCCTTCTCTGAAGTCCTATGTAAAAATCCCCAGCACACAAGACCAACTCTGAAAAGCCCCCTGATGATTAAGTAAACCACAGCACTCTGTCTCTCTTAACATCAAGAAGTCCATTAAAATCTGAAAGCGCCAATTAAGGCCTGTTTATTCCTGTTTATATTTGGCCTCCAGAGAATAATTGGCATCTGTGGGTGAAGAGGCCTGTAAGGGCCTCTATAATTACATAAATGCACCCTTGATATTTCTTGATTGGTAGGTGCTTGCAATTGAAGCCAAGAGGTGTATGGGGAAACATCAGGCCATACCTGCCCACTCCCATTGAGCTTGTTGGTAAGTTTGACTTTGCTGAAGGAAATGGCAGCTTTCATCCAATGGGCCCCAAAGTTGGGAGAGTCTGGGTGGATGTAGACGCAGCTGTGGTTTGGTGGCTCTGGTTTCCCAGCCGGCACCCATTCTCCATTGACATACTTCCAGCGGTGGCCATCAGTCGGGGCGAAGTCCAACAGGAAGGAATACATGGCGTTTGGGTCCAAGCCTGACACGCTGATCTTCAAAACAGGGAACATCCGCCTGGCCAGGAAACAAAAAAGGGAGACACCATTGGAAACTGGTTTTGAAAGACTCTCCTCAGTATGTTTGTGACCAGATGCTCACAGATTAGGTCAATGTAAAAAACAGCCTCCCTCCCTCCATCTAGCTGAAGAAGTCTCTTAAAGGTTAATCCATTATTTTATTTTTATTTCAATCATTTGGAAAAAAACATCTTATCTCTAAAGTAGGGCACTAAGGTCTTGATCATGCCAAGAGTTGTGAACATAATGAATTGTGTACAGCGTCAGCAGAGTCCGTGGGATCTGCACACGCTAAATACATCCTTAGGTGTGGAACAAGAAGGCATGAACAGGATTGAACAGAGATGAAAATGGCTGAGAATAACTGCAGAATCCTATTATAAAGTGCACTTCTTCGGTGCTTAGATTCCCCCAACACACGCTCCCGTACTCTGTCCAGTGGCCGAGTCCCACTTTGTCTGACTCTGGATTTATCCTCCGAAATCACCCTGCAATCTCCAGCAATCAGGACATAATCCCAGCCAGGTACTCATCAGACTCCAGTTAGATTTATTGACCGTGCCACTCTATACAAAAGGGTTTTCTCCCTTCCTTTGAAGGGATGGTCATATTCTATAATCTTTGTGAGCAAAGTCAGTCACTTCCCTCTGTTGTTTCCCGTAGTTCTTGTGTTAAACCCCGACATCTCCCACTTGAGTAATGGTTTCCAGGTAGCGCTATTCTAAATGCCCTAGTAAGTCTGCTACATTTTCCTTGCCTAAAAATACTTCTTTACTTTATCAGGGTTGTGTCAGGTTAGTCTGGCATGACTTAAATTTAATAAAACGCCTTTTTATCTTGCTTTCCATTGTGTTACACGTATTTCATCACTCTTTCCTTCAAAATACATCCTGAATTCTTATTACAGGGATATATTAAAAAGTCTGTAGTTAGCTGAAATGTGTTTTCTCCCTTTCTTAAGTGCAAGTATTCACGTACTGTCCCACTACCATTACATAAAACTCCAGTTTGAGAAGTCTGGTTCAAATCCTTGCCGTCAGACCTTGCGCTTGGCAGTTCTTCCAGTAATTTGGTCCCATCCTTCCACATTCGCTGACCTCATCAACTTGATCAGGTTCTTCTGCTTTTAGTTCTACCTTAGATGCAATGTTGTCCTTTACTAAGCTCTAAACGTCTATCATCCAGCCTTCCCTCCATCTTGTGCATTTAAAACTGAAATCCTGCCTTTGCTTAGTTTCGGGAAAATGTTCCTTTTGTGCTTAAAGGTTCAATGCCACCTTTTCTCAATCCCCTTTTAATTATTATTTTTTCTTTTGTAAAGGAGATTTGCAGTGGCTCACAGCTAGACTTTCAGCAGTTTTCTGTCTATCTCAGTACTTGTGATCCATACCACACAGCTTTGAATTGGCATCTCAGTGCCTGAAAGTCTGCAGCAATAGAGTTAGTAGGGCTCCAACCGTTTCAGGAACTGGGAAGAATTTGTGGTCAGCAGAACAGAGGAGTCTCCCAACAAAGGTATCCTATTCATTAAGTTTCTTAGCTTGCCAAGGAATACACGTCGTTACTGTGGAGGATTATTATAGCTGTTACCTATGACCTCCTACATTCTTCTTACATGAGTAAGAGGCCACCCTGCTCCAGACACCTCCATACTGACCTCTCCTGGCAACTGCCGTTTTGCCATGCCACATTTTTATGCGCAGGCCAATGGATCTTCAAGCTCCTTTTCTCTACGGGTACAGAGAGACTGGTTACACCAAGCAACCACAGCAATTGCCTGAGGTCCACGGCCATGGGGCTAAGCTAAGGTAGCTCTCTAGGCTTAGTTAGGTAGCAGTGCAAGACGTCCAAAATACACAAGGGAACTGAAACTCCAGGCTCTCTCAAGGGACACCAAAAGTCTCTGCCCCTGCAGCCATACTCTCCAGTGACACTCAACTGCAGATTGTTAACAATCTCCTATGACATCCCACTCACCACCTACCTTTCTGGACACCTTTATATAGTTCTTGCTGTATACATTCAGCACCTTCTGCTGACAGGAAAAGGCAGGATTTGATAAATTTGAGATTTTTCATCTAATATAAATACTTAGTGATGTAGGGCCAATGCAACGTTGAGAAAAATATATTGAATCGTGATCTTTCTAACTAAATAGAAGCTTAGCCAAGGATTTATATGCTACATTTAATGTGTCTTTCTGGCCAGGATGCACCAGCTATCAAACTGGGATGTGATAAAAAGTGTGGATGCATTGCTCCCTGCACTCCCCAGACCCCCTACAGTCAGTCTTCAAAGTAACACACTTAGATAAATTGAAGTGGAGGGGAAAATTCATCCACATGAAAATTTAATTTCGCTCCATTTCTCAGAACTATTTGTGTTACATACAGATTGTTAATTCCTCTGCCCACAATGCAGACTTCTCTGCCTTTCTACTTGAGAGGCTTGAGTTTATCCCCAAAAGACCTATAGACTAATGCCAGAAGAGAATACAGTCATCATCAACCTCTAACCTCTTTTATCACAGAGATTATAGCACTTCCCTGCATTAACCTGCTTCCCACACAGCTAATGCCCACCTCGCTTGGACCAGCACGTCTTGACTCTACAGCACATCTTGACTGATTCTGACAATGGAAAACTTACCACCTCACTTGTTCTGCTGATTAAGTGGCTTTACTGGTAAAATCACATTTGTCTGCCTTTTAGCATGGCAAACGATGATTTCTCCAAATTTGTTTGAGTCAGAATGTTTGTTTCAATGATCAGGTAGGTACACACGTGACCTCCATTACTGCAATAGCTGAGCACTTCAGCCTCTTCAATTTATTTAGAGCAGATCTGCTACAATTACTCCGCAGTACAGAACTTGAGTGGGAAAATGTTTGATACCAAACTTGAACGTGTAGTAACCGGTAAAGTTACTTTAGCATTTAAGCCTGGAAAGGGCTTCTTTTCCCCCACTCACATTTGCCTGCATTGATCCACTGTGGATTCTCCCCATATGCAGAGGGGAACAGTGGCAATAACATGGATTGCAAAGTCTCAGGATACTGCATGGCTGATATGGTATAAACACTGAGAGAGAAAACCTGCTCAATCAGAAAACAAAGCGTTTGATATTGAAATGCCAATTGAATACAATAAATCTGAGTAAAACAGGAGACTGATTCCCACCGTATCAGCTGCACTCATTGGGATGTATTTTGTGATATAGCATGCAGTTTAATTTCACTGATGTCTATCCTGTTCAGAATATATCTATCTTCCCTGTGTACCTAGGCATATTGCTATGGCAGGTGATTATTATCATGAAGTACGATACAGCAACGGAGACATATCTATGTATTAACACTGCAGTTGGTTCATCTAAGTATGACATTTTGGGACCCTCGGTACTAATTAGAGATGACTCACTCACAGCAGATAGAATTGTGCATGCTAGAATTTGACACTTGAGGATCACTAATCAATCAGCCTTTCATTCTCTGGGATGCTCCTGTATCAGGTTTCGGTTTAATTTCTGAATTTTGCTAACAATGTGTCCGCACAAACTGTCTTAGTTTTCACACGCAGAAATTCAGACTGGCTCTTCTCGTTAATCGTAGAACACAGTTTTCAAAAGCGTTCATATACCCTTCAGCAAGAATGACTGAGTTAGTTCTACTGATTTAAGCAGCAGCAGAATTAGATCAATATTTTTTCTATTGAGAATCCCTCTGGAGGCAATCACTGAAGAATCTTGAACCTGAAACAAACTCAGCACTCATAGGAAACTGTCTCAAGTTTGTCTCCTTTTGAATAGCAAGGAGTTGTTCAGAGAGCTTTGCTGCAGGCCACTGTCTGTATTTCCTTTTTTTTGGTGCGCTGACGTGTTTGTTATGGAAGATACTTTCAGAAATGCAAGACATCCTTTTTCATAGTCGCTGATGCTACAGTAACTTTGTTAAAAGGATTTATGCAGATGACGGTGTGACATACTTTTATAATTTTTTATTTTGAGATTGCTGTAGTTTGATCATAAAGAACCTATTCCTGCCCCCACTGATGTTACTAGAGCTGTCACTGGCTTTAGGAAAAATGGGATCAAGCTGATAAGGAGTGAATAAGTTAGAATAAAGAAAAATAAAGCAGCTTACACAATGAAATAAAAAGTAACCAAGCATATTCAAATGACGAAAGATTCCCTTATCATCATCATCAAAAGATTTTATCTATGCACTCACCTAGACATTTTAGAGAGAACTAGTATCGCCACGCAATCATGATTTACATTAGCTGAGGGGAAAGAAACTGAAAAAACCCAGTTGGTAAGGTGCGATTCTTTGTACCAATTTAATTAACTCAAGGCAAAGCTATCTTACCTCATTTTTGGTCACTTACGCTGCTAAGGGGCCAGGTTAAGCTACCGTACACTAAGTGAAAGTCCACTCAGAAGTTTGCTGTAGCCTAACAGCAATTTTTAAAGCAATTTAAATGAAGCAAAAGCAGCTTCTCAGTGTAGAGAGAACCTTAGCAGAAGATTTCTATCCCTACAGGTTATTAGGAGGAATCAGAATGGCAATAGGCAGTGTTACACCAAGAGCTGATATTTTGGGAAGGTAGCTGTTCTCTCAACAGAATAACCTTGCTGAGCCAACAGACTAGATTTTTCCTTTTAACTGCTTTCACCTATGTCCCTTGTCAAGCTACAGCCGACAGTAATATCGTCCACAAATTCTGCTAAATAGAAGTCTGCAAAATTAATAGAAGTCACACCACAGGAGTAAATCTTTCTCTCCATCTCTTAATTCCTCTCTCCTATGCGGATCTCCTGAGAGGTCTTGCAAAAGAAACGTGTGCATATTGGGGGGGGGGTGGTGGCAGAGGGGTGGCAAGGGTACATTAAATAAAAACCTTAGTACTACTGTAATGGCGAACCTTATTCTAGTAGCTGCCTGTCTGTTATGGGCTGGACTCTGCTGTCAGCCCAGTTCTGAGCAGAACCTCTGTGGAGAGCCTCCTTCAAGCCAGTGTCTGATTCGGAATTAGTATCCTTCTCGCCAGGTTTTGCACTCTTTTCCTGTGCCTTTCTGTGTTCCCCAAATGCAAAAGAAAGTGTGCATATTGGGGGGGGGTGGTGGCAGAGGGGTGGCAAGGGTACATTAAATAAAAACCTTAGTACTACTGTAATGGCGAACCTTATTCTAGTAGCTGCCTGTCTGTTATGGGCTGGACTCTGCTGTCAGCCCAGTTCTGAGCAGAACCTCTGTGGAGAGCCTCCTTCAAGCCAGTGTCTGATTCGGAATTAGTATCCTTCTCGCCAGGTTTTGCACTCTTTTCCTGTGCCTTTCTGTGTTCCCCAAATAGTAAGATATGTGATCCATTTACGTCACAATATTTTGTCTTTCTAAAACTGCGTGTGTTAACCAATATTCCCCACTTGTTTCTAAGGGCACCAGCAACAACTACGGAGCAATACCGCTGTGGGACCACGCAATCCGGACTGCACATACATGCCACACAGGGCATAGTTTTATTGTACCCCATTCTAGTACAGACTGCTTGTACAAGTTATTAATACCCAAGGCCACAGGGACAGGAACTGCAGCTGGGGATAACACCAATCTGATTCTGTACAGTAATTTGAGGTCTACAGGTGAGGACTTGCTAATAAAGGCTGATGATTATTAGTACAAGAAATCATTCAAAAGGTTGAGAGGTACCATCTATTGCTTTGCAAAAGTTCCCTTTTTGTGCAACCTTAAGTCAGTCAATATATTTCTCCAGCATGTTTCACAAGCAGGAATAAAGGGTGGCAGGAATGGTTTAGCAGTGACCAAAAAGGAGCAGGGACACCCCATTCTGTTCATATGCTGGTTTTAGGGGACTGCGAGGCTGCAGGGATAAAACTGTTATGTGCTCATTGCAGTTCTTTCGAGTCTGCACACACAACTTATTATTATACCACTTAACCCCCTGGCTGTCATCTACACTTAGCCCACAGTGCTGAACAGATCACTCACCTGCCGTTCTTGGTCACGATCATCTCATTAGTGACTTCCCTGAATCTCTGCCAGAGCGTCGCATCCTCTAAGACAACCTGGAGCTGTTTCTCAGTGGGGTCGCCTTTGTCTCTCCCAGCCTGGAGTTCGCTCTCCACTACGCTGAGTAGCCTGGAGACGGTGCAGTCGCTGGGTTTTTTGCAGCCCAGGTCTGCCATGACGACTTTACTGCCGGAAACTTCAGGTAGCTGTTAAAAGACAAAAATAATGAGCTAAATCAAAAAACAAGTCAGTTCATTGGGCACCGTCTGACAAATGTGCTCTCCTCACTCTTTTGCCACCGACTAGCTCTTTCCTCTGGAAGTCCCAATGGGCAGTGACACCAACGTGTGGAGGTTTACGCACACACTCCACACAAAAAGAGGACTATCTCCTAATTACCTGTCAGACGGTCAGGTGGGTGGCATGCTGATGACTCAATTGGCTGCCTTGAAAGAAGAGTCCTCCATCCAAATTAGCATGCTTTTATCTTTTTTCAACCTGAAGTGGGTCTAATTGTTCTGCTTGAGAACCAGGTTTCCATTAATGAAAATTGTTTCATTTCCAGACTGAAACAATGCATGGAAATTGCGTTCACGCTGATGCAGACTCTAACTGAAGGAGCTGGTAACAGTCAAGATAGTTACACAGAGAAGGTAGTCTTAAATATTTTCACCAGGCATGTGGAATAAACGCATTAACCTCATTCCTCTATGTTGCTAAATCAAAATGTAATAGTAAGAGACCCTTCTGCACTGAGGTTTCAATGCACAAGGAGAAGGCAGCATCCCTACACTCCACCGTTGATGCCTACTGTGTCCATCCCTTGGTCCCACAGCCATTCACAAAACCCCTGCTGCACCTTACAAGCAGCTGAACTCCCCTCTGGCTGCATTTCCAGGGACAGACCCCATGCTTCTGGGGCTGGGTGTGAGCCTAACTGCCTGAGGCCTGGCATTGCTGACCCGCGCAAGGTCCACCTCACACAAAAGCTCCCTCAGCATCCCTAAAACAGGCATTCCCTCTCGCCTCAGGCTGAGACCTTCTCTGACAAGCCTAATGAAACCGCACATACCCTCCACAAAGAAACCACCATTTTACTGAGAAGTCCAACAATTTCGGCACTCAGCCAAGGATATGAGAGACCTGGGTTCAGTTCCATGCTAAAGGGTTAAGTGGAGGCCATGTGAATACCAGTGACCCGTAAACACTGGACTTTGGCACATAACAAAGCATTTGAGTGCCTAATTTCCCCTGATGCATCTGGCTCCGACAGCGTCTCTGAAATTTCTGGTCTGTTGGACACGACATAGTGAGGGACTTGATGATGAAAACATACTGTTGGAAGTCATTTTTAGAGAAATATATTTTCTGGCTACTTATTGAGAACTTTGCATTCGTTTAATTCAATAGCCCCTGTTGAATTCCTGTGCTTCTGGTTTTTTCTAAAAGATGAAATGACTTGGTGGATCACTGATGGGATTTATAAAGACAAGAAAGAGTCTGGCAAACTTTGTAAAACAGAATTTAAGATAAATCCATCATTTGACAAGGCTCAACAGATCTTGCAGTTAAAAAAACTGAGAGACCATCTAGCTAAGCAGCAAGAGCCAGAGCTGGTTGATCTTACTTGTGTTGTACGGCACCTTATTTGGCAACTAGTCCTACTGATCCCACAAGCCCTACATGGAGTAAGGATACTGGCTGCAAGTCCTCAAAACTGCACAGCTGCAGGTGTGCAGCAACGTGATGTTCTGCAGAACGGGAGACCTTAGGAGAGAACCCTACATTCCCAGCAATCTCAGCACCATCGGAAGGTGCAAGCCAGAGAGGTCTGAGGTATTTTTACATCTGGGTAATCCCAATCATGCTACTTTCAAACTTCACACTCTAACACATCTTCCCTATCTTCTTTTCAGCCTTTATGTACCTTTTTTTTAATTGTCAACTCATAACAAAATTACCTAGATTACTCTATCAGTCAACTCACCTCGTGAGTTACACTAGAAGGTGTCGAATAGCAACTTCTAGTTAATATCCAGCCCACTTTCACTGTTGAACAACTGAAGAACGTACTTTAAAATCTATAGGATATTTAGGTACTTGGAAGTATGCCACTTTGCATTTGGAAAAATAATTGCATCTCAGGTAGTATGTTTGTGTAACATGGAATATGTTTATGTTTGGATTCTCCTTTCCAAGTGGTCAAAGAGAAGAGAGAAGCTTCTACTGTAATTTTTCCTTGCATGTGATCAAATGGCATAGCAAATGCATATGAGACTATGTGAGACAGTTTTTAGTTTCATTATATTATAAATGTAAATTAACACAGAAATTGGAGCTGGTTGAACTACTGTGTGTTTCAATTCAACAACTTCAGCGTTTCAGACAACTCTAAAACAAATACCTCTGTGTTATTTGGGGATTTTTTTTTTTTTTTAACCAAAGCCCTATTTCCATACAGCTTTTTTTAGAATTAGTTGCTCAGAAATCAGGAGATTCAAAGTTGCGGCAAGTAAAGAGACAGTAGCTTATAAAAGTAGTAATATTTCAGTAGTTACACACAGTTCTTTCTGAAGCAGCTTGGTTTTCAGAAGTACTGACTACCCATCTCTGCCACAGGGCTTCAAGTGGAGTGATAGCAGATTAGAGCCTCCGAAAAATCAGATCCAATCTGCCTTCCTCAAGCTGCTTAGAGCTTAAAGGAAATCAAAAGCACGCACAAAAGCAACAACAGTTCACGTTGGTGGAAGGGTTTCAAAACAAGGAAGTGGAACGCTGCCTCACCAGCAGACACTGGTGAATTGCTAGAGGCAAAGAGTATGTTCAGCAAAGATGGACTGGAAATGGAGGCAGCCACAAAGCAAAAGAAAGGCGGGTCCTGCCCTGAGTGCATTACTTGCCCAAAGCACTCCTGGGACAGAGCGGTGGAGAAGGAAGGATATATGGAAGGAATGGATAATAGACCCATTCCAGCAATGGGCTGGGAAGCAAGTTTTTCATCAACAAGACTGGATTTTTTTACAGCTAGTGTCCCTAAGGGAGAAGCACGAAGGCATTTGCTTTGGAGTATCATACTAGAATTTGCATCCTGCACGATAATAAAATACACTTTCAGATACTAAAAGTAAGTTACACCTGGGCACTTACGGTTATCACTCACACAAGGTGCCTGATGCTTGAAAGTCTTGTCTCCCAGAGGAAGAAATCCCCAACAAATCTAATCTCTTAAAATACCCGACTTTCATGCAGTTTGAATTTTAATTTTATAACTATGTTACCGTGGCTCAGGATGGCTGCA
Organism: Aptenodytes forsteri; assembly: GCF_000699145.1. Classification (NCBI taxonomy): domain Eukaryota; kingdom Metazoa; phylum Chordata; class Aves; order Sphenisciformes; family Spheniscidae; genus Aptenodytes; species Aptenodytes forsteri. Next base: position 5,870,097 of record NW_008794443.1, read on the forward strand.
ACCACATTTTCCAGAATGAGAGTAGTTACCTGTGTTTGGCTAGTGGGAATAGCCCAATTGCTATTTTCAGCGTGGGGAAGGGTGTTTCAGCTGTAAGAGTTCAGACTAAGAGCAATTTATGATATACGTAGCAACATATCCGGAAGGCACAGCTCCACCACTGACACATCTTTCCAGCCTAGAAAAATTAGCCAAAGAAATAACAAGTTTGCATGCCTACAAGGAAACAATCAGCTGAATACGCTTGGGCCTGAGATTTTACTTTAAAACACACATCCAGACCCATATGAATCCCATCCCACACGTCAGGCTTCCTCACATCGTACATCATCTCTGCTTCACACAGCGGCCATTGGAGAGGGCTGCAGAAGAGAAACCAGGTAGTTCCATAGTCAAAGTTATTTGCTTATTGCTGGCTTTTCATTTAAAAAAAAAAAGTGGAAACCCTTATAAATATTATATTATAAATATTCTTTATTTGGAATATTTAGCCTGTTTTAGGAGAAGTAAGAGACATCATCTAATCTTATGTCCCTCTGTTCACCTAAATAACAACTTTGAATACTTCCCAAACATCCCTTCTCTCTCCTACTTTCTTGCAAGATTAATTTTTCCAAGTCTACAGATGCTGAAACTGAGGCACAAATAGATTAATGTCACTGGACATAGGTATTGCCGGCGCACTGAGAATAACCCATTCGCAGAGGCCAGGTGGGTTATTTCTTGGGCTGGAAGTTAAATCTCCCTGAACCTGACATTGGAAGAAAAGGTGGCTGCGCTTACAGAGTAACACGGTAACAAGGTGACTGGCAGCGGTCATTGCCACCGCAGGTGGGACAGAGCAGGGCCCAAGGACAGAAGACTATTACCGCTCTTGCGTTTGTCTCCTGTTTAATTAAACAAGCAAATCAGCAGGGGCATCGGAGGGAGCAGAAAATGCTCATACAAAACCTGCAACATTGTAAACTGTCCCCGAAACCCAGCCGGGAGAGCTGGGCACTTCCAAGCAGGGATCAGATACCTCGTGGCTCGTAGCCAGTCAGAACTAACCCCTACCAGTTAAAAATGCAAGTACAATACTCATAATCATCTCCAGCCATGTCCAGGATTTACTAATAAGAATTTAGCGACTCACATTTTTAAACGAAGCAAGGAGGACTGGGGAGAGCAGCGAAAGAACAATCCTGCAACACTTACTGGAGTTTATTCACCAAGTTACAGCAGGAAAAGCAAGGTGTTCTTTTTGACTTTCTAATTAAACTCGTTCTAAACCCCTCCTGGCCACCAGCTGGTGAGACACAGCAAAAAGAAAAAACAAAAAAAAGAAAAAAGGTAATTAAAGAGGCCTTCCTTGCCTTGACATTGGATAGCTGTTTTTTGGCCTTTAGGTGCATGTTTCCAAATAAAAGGCGGCCCTTAGTGACCAGGTGAAATCGCAGAGAACAAGACTCACTCTTTCCATCTCCAAAGCTCCCACTGAACCATTCAAACAGCTAACCCCCCCTCCGAACATTCAGTCCCGACAACACAGGGAAATGTAACCTCCATCACCATGACACTCCCAGGAAATCAACACCTATCAACTACCAAGGAATAATTAAGAGAGGATAAAAAGACAGCTGCTTTCCCTCTGTTTTTTAATCATGGATCCAGCCCCTTAAGAGATTGCTAGGTTAGAAGAGACTTAGAGAAGATTAGCCTTTTCATTAATGTCGGGGGGTGAGGGGACAGTTTCAATAACTTCCACCAGGTACGTTTCCAGCAGTGAGGCAGGCAGCTTGTTCAAGTAGTACCTCCCTGCCTGGTGTTATAATTGAGATTATAACTGAGATTAATTCTGAGCCCAGAAAGCACGGGAGGCTTTCCGGAGCAACCTTTCTTCTTTTTAAAAAAGAAGAAAGAAAAAGGAAAAAAATCCTGATGCGGTCAGGCTGCTGATAAATGTAAGTTAGTTTGTTTCAAACAATAATTATACTTTTCCCTACTTTGTTTTTCCTACTTGAGGATCTTCAGTGCTGTCTCCAGACAGGGATTAGCACCTAGAGCAAGAAACTATTACTGTCCCCATTTTTAAGATCAGAAAATAATAAAGAATTTAAGAGATTCTAAGCAAACATTTAAATTCTATTTACAACAGCTCAGAACAAAAGTCATAGGTTCAGTGTTTATATTAGGGAAATCAAACATGCACTTTTGACTTGGATGTGTAAGTTAAAGCTTTTTGTTAACTATGAGAGTTAACAAGTTGCACGTAGAACTCAGTTGAAGCATTTGATTCTCTCAGAAGCGGTGAGCCTGGCACATCCTGTCACACACAACTAGAAAACACAGGAGCATATGCCCATGATAAAATAGTTTGTTTTCACACTTTGTCACTTTTTGGAAGTGACACTCCTTCAGAGCTGCGATGAAATCACATTGGCCAGCCGATACTTTCAATGCACCATTTTTCCACTACGCCAGCGTTACTCCACACTTGCTTCTGCAGAGATTTTTAAAGCACAAACTCTCAGGAATAACCTCTCTTAGAGGTGCCACAAGGGAACCCAAGAAAAACTTAAAAGGGTTTCAAATAGACTAACTTAAAATATCAATCCCCAAGACTGGCAGCTTAGATATACCATTCCATCTCTAATTCATCAGAAGCTTTCTTTAGAAAAGTGAGAAAACGGAGGATTTTGTTCCCTTTAGGCACCTCCAGCTCTTCATGGCTGGGCAGTTACAAGCCTGTACCCGCACTGATACTGCAACCACAACTGGACTCAATAGGAAAGGTACAAGTAAGGGAAGGAAATAAATATCACCCCCCCGACTTTGAACTTCCTGCATCCATGAAATACCCTCTCTTGCAAATCAGACCTTGTGGAAGGAGAAGGGAAAGGGGCAGACGTGAGTACGGCAGCCTTCCAAGAGTCTTGTCACTGAATTTGAATGTGGTGCTGATGACTCTCTCCCAATGTTTATAAATGGGATTCAGGGGACTAGATGCCGTAGCACAACTGATAAACCCTTTCACGGGTATTTCTAAGGAGCAAAGTCATCTACAGAATACACTTGCCCTAGAGGGCAGCTGATCGACCTCAGCATGGGAACGATGTGGCAAAGTTCAACAACTTTGTTGTTATGCAGGAGGTTGAACTAGGCAAGCAAAATAGCTCTAAGCTATTAAACATGGAAAAGATTTATCGCCCTTTTAGGACTCAGATTCGTAGCTGTCTTGGTATGAAAGAGATATATCAAGCTCTCCTGACAGTCCTTGGAAGCTCTAATCTTTTCAAAAAGATAAAACACAACCCCCTAGGTTTCTACATTACAGGAAGACAGGCTTCTTCTATTCCAAACAAAGCTTTGGAGTTTCCTGTAGGACAGAAATTTCAGTTTAGTCAGCTTCGAGACAGAGCTTGCTTAGAAGATAAAAAAAAAGTAGCTGAAAACTTAACAGTCTCCCACAGCACACAAGTCTCACCACCACCCTTGGGAAAAAAAAAAAAGCAGCAACTGTTTTGGTTTGCCCTGTCAATCAGAAGAAAGTTTAATGTACTCTGAACAGCCCAATGCAGAGCCCCTGTACACTGCCAAGGAATACTAAAGCCACAGCAAGTGTTTGGATGCGTATTAGGCACAAACTTAAATGGACATGCTTTCTGAAAGTTTAAAAAAAAAACCCACAAAAAAATTAAAATCATTGCCTCTAACTCCACTTTTAACACACATTCATAAATCATCGGCTTTTTACTTCCAGTGTACATCAGTATTCAGAGTGTATTTATTCCACAAAGAGCCAGAGGCATGCTGATTCATAACTCTAGTCTCTGCTGACAGAACAGCATCAGGAATTATTTGCTCTGTAGCATGGACTAAGCCAATAGTTTGTTGGCGCATCTAGGTTGGCTCTTGAGGTAAACAAATAAGTAAGAAGTAATAAAAATATCATCCCCACCTTAACAACTCTAGTTGTGCCAACCAGTTGTCTAGGTGCATGCAGCTATGCTGGTAAGAATTTGTTTGAGCTAGACATATGCTGGGTGAAGCAGCTGCACAGCAGCGGTGACAAAGAAACTCCCCTCAGCCGTACATGTCGTGATTGTCTTGTCCTCACTTCCTTTGCTGTGTACACTTTTTTTTTTTTTAAACAAACAAAACAAACCAACCCACTGCAATTCCAGCATCACCTGGAGAATCGGCATCATTAAAAACTCCATATTAACCATAAGAGAAATTAATTTAATGCAACGACAACTTTATTGAAGAAAAAAAAAACAAACAGCAGTTGTAAGTAAAGACTTCATTACAGAGAAAGCTGTAAGTTAGGAAAAAAGATGTTTATCAAAGTAGAAATCAAACAGTGTAAATACATAGAAAAAGCACAACAGCAGACAGAATCAGTAACAGTATAAAACATTGTGGAGAATTTTGAGAGTTTGGTTTTTATCTTACAAAACAATTCCAGCTTTTTTGTTAAAAAAAATTTAGTGTTGTCACATTACAGAGAGGCACGCGGTTTTAAGAAAATATACCATTTCTGTGCTTTCTGTCCTACATGGTCAGTATTTGCTGTGGTTGTAAACATCAGTATTTAAGACAAACGTGTGGTTAAACGTCGTCATCCTCCTCCTCAGTTTTGAGAGTCCACAATAGCAACAGTGATCTTACTTTCATCAACATGATTAAGTACCAGAACTAAGCAAGAACCATTCTCAGAAACTCAACAGAGGCTCTTTCAATCTCTTAGCACACAGCAAAAAGGGATGAGCTTCAAGTGCCCACACTGCTCCACAAGGCAGTTCCCAGAACATGAGTTTCAGACTGCACGTAAGCAACAGTGCCGTGAGCCTCCAAATGCATCGCACGCCAGCTGCAATCTACCCGCAAGTTATGATCGATTCAAGCCTGTCACCCTGCACCTAGCTGGAAGTCATCCCATAGCAGAGTCTCCGCCCTCCCCCAAACTTGCATAGGAAGTACTCACACAAAAAGCCTAACACACTTTCTTTTTTAAAACATGATTTCTTAAAAGAATTTCAACTTGGTGCAGAAATTTCTTCCTTGGTTTTTGTAACAGCTCATGAACAATCTTATTACTGTAAATACCAAACAAGATGAAATTGTTTACATCATCACTGTAGAACCATCTCAGATAGTACCAGTATACACAATGGACTTCATCACATAAAACAAATTCTGTAGTAATGAAAAAAAATCCCACATTGTAATGTATAGAATCTCAGTGCTTTGGGAACAGATGACTACCACCCTCCCCACTTCCATTTCTACTATATCTGGAAAATCAGCTGATCCCAGATATGCACATTTCATGCTAGAATTGTATGCTAAGGCTGCTTGGTTAAGGTTGTGTTATCTGTACTGCAAAAAGTAAAGAAGTGGATAGGCAAGTTGACCAACAGCGCGGCTGGGCAAAAAGCACTTTCTGGTAGAACACCAAATCCTGCCAAGATGGGAACCCAACATCACACAAGTTTCTTTAGGAAAGTCAGCCTTGAGTTAGGCGCTGTAGGCAACTGAGCAAGGACTTTGGGAAGGAAGGAGCTTTGTGATTTAAAACACACCTCTATTTGCAGTAGAGCGCACACAACAAACATTCCTGCCTTGAAAGACATTAAGATAGAAAGCTAGAGAGGGCTTCAGAAATGCCCACCATGCTTCCTGCCAAGCAGATAAGTTTTGATATCATCAGCTTTGGTTAACACAAAGTAGTTTTAATGACCAAAAAAAAAAAAAAAGGTATAATGGTATAATCTAATTCAGATTGAAACTGGTCAAGAGGGAACATTCATATACTAGTTTACTCCCCGATTATGTAAAATCATATAAAATAAAGTATTTTAACAAAGTGGAAAAAATCTTTTGCTGCTAAACTTGGCAATAGCCTGAACACAACTACTTATGAGTGAGTGAGAATCTGAAGAGTTTTGTTCTGATAGAGAAAAGTTATTTTAAATCAAAACTGCTTGTAGATGAAGTGACAAACCCTGAGTATGTTTCACATGTTGGCAAGAATATGGTGAGTCTCTCCTACTGTCTGACCTTCACAGGAACACAATACAACACCAAAGGGCAACATAAACCCTAGCGGCACTCTGGTGATCCTTGTGTCTTTGCCATCTCCCCTTGGGTTCCCTCCCTTTAAGGGCACAATTGCTTAGCCTCGTGTGCTATGCAGTCAAATGAAGATTTGTTCGTCTCTCTTACTGAATAAAAGGCTGTGGAGCTGGAATTACAGCTTTAAAAAGCGGGGATGGGGGGGAAATCCATTTAAGTTTACCCGCTATCTATTGGTAATTTCCTACTTCTAAGTGGTTGTGCTCACAACAGTCAGCTAAAAGGTTCCAGTTAGCTAGTATGCAAGTTGAAAAACAAATATTCAGCATACACAATTCCAGTGTTCTTCCAGAGGAACTGCTAGACAGTCAGGGAACCACAATCCTGCACAAGCTAGTCAAAAAATAAGAAAAAGGCTTTTACTCCTTCTAATCTGAAGTATTCATAAAAAGAAAAAAGAACCCCAGAAGTCAAATTCCATTATGTTGACTGCTGATGAGCCTGGAATGATGATCCAAGTTAACGTAACTTTCCTGGAGAGGGGAAGGAGAAATAACGTATGCTATACTTGTAGCGTTTTCCAGGAACGCCCAGAGATGTTAGAACTAAAGAAATATTGGAATGTAAAAGGCATTTAGGGTTGCATTTCAATTGCCCTTATACAAAGGAATTCTGTAAACATTATCAAAGTCCTAATAAAAGACTAACACGGGTCCTTTGACAGATGTAAATTAGGTTTTGAACCTATTCCCTGATAAAAAGAGACACACATTGGTTTAGATACTTGTCTTAGATCAGTCAGGGAAAAGAAGTATCAGTATTCTTTAATTCCCAGTCTCTCTTGGGCATTTAACTAATTCTTCCTTTCAAGAAAAGTAATAGTCAACCTAGTTATTTCAACACTAACTTCCAAATCCTGGGGGGGGGGGGGGGGCACGGGGGGGGAGGCACCAGGACATAGCACTTGAACATCATCCTGTATAATTGATTCATCCCAACATCAGTGCCATGTTTTCAGGGCGGCATTTTCCATTCAGATGCCTTTGTAACAGTAACTCTAGCCAGCTGGACTCCACAGAAAGACTTAAAATTTCCCTTGCATACCATCCTCAAAAGGGAATCTTTTTTTTTTTTTTTTAGAGGATCCTAACAGCAGGATGGTACTGTGCTTTATAAATTATCAGAAGGACACTTAAGTTTAAGATTTTGAATTAACTCAGTTTCTAGTAACTTTCCGGAAGCCATAGAATTATTTGGCTTCACTGTGGGCTTATACTTTATTGCCAAGCAGATCTAGGTTTTTCCTACATTAAAATCTCGTGGTACAAGTCAGGGATATACTTGCCATGCAAACACAATGCTGTTAAACGACTAAACTCTTGGTAGATGGAGGAAGAGAGGCTTCAGTTCATACTAAAGTCCACTGGATAATCATCTTCATAGACACTGACTCCAGCAAGACAGTTTGGTAAGAGGAAAGGCAAAAGCAGTTAAACGGTATCTCACACAGCAGAAGTGGAAATCTGTGCTCAGATATTAAACAACTGACCACTGCAACGGTTTGGGAGTAAGTGCTTATACATAGCTCAGAGGATAAAAAGAATGTAGGGTGGCCTTGGAATTTAGATACTGACTGTTCAGCATTTGTTTGGAGCTGGCAGCTAGATTGTTACGTGCTTTCTTTGTTAAGACAGGCAATAGAAAATTGCACTTTCTCCTCAAAGCAGTAGTTCACTAGTGTATGCAAGAGCTTTAGGAGAAACGAAACTGCTCCCACTTACAAAAAAGAAATGTTGGAGCTTTAACTTATTTACAAGTTCAGAAGAAAATGTCTTCTCCCTGGCCCAGACTGCTTAAACAATAGCCCAATTCCACCTTATCAGAGTTTGTCCTTTGAGAAATGACATACACAAATTCTCTCTTTGCTTACCTATCATGCCCTCAGCTTCACACTGCTCCTATGCTACAGCTGGGGGGGGAGGGAAGAGAAGCACCTTGCTTCATGTGAAAAATTTCAGTTTCCTACCTTGTATGTATTGCCATTAGCTGTAGGCAAGGCAAAGAACTCATGTTTCTGGCAGCTGAAAAATTCTATTAACCTTATTTTGCAAGTGCTTTTCCTACAGGAACAAGTTTTTCCAGGTGAAAGTGTCCCTTTCATGTATTTTAGGGAAACACATCTGTCTAAACTGAAAATTCAATACTTCATTAAAGATACAAACATTTCATACTTACTCCAAAACAGTCTTTTCATTTAGAATTAAATCTTTTAGAAGTCTCAATCCTAAAATTTTGCAAGAGAGGCATGAAAAGAAAGAATACCAATATTCCATTATCAAAGGCAAACAGTGCAAAGATTAAGTGACATAAGGCTATTTAAAAAAACCCCAAGTTATCAGTAAGAAATCAGTTGGCAACTGATTTCTTGAAAAAGAAATCCTCTAGTCTGGCATCAGAGTCGAGGTCTCCATTTTACAGGCTTCACGTATTACTTTGTTACTTTTGCAAAACAAATACATGATTTTACATAAGAATTATCATAACGAATTCTAGATCTCTGGCCAGTTCTTCTGCCAGGCTGAACTTCATTTGATCACGAGCACCCTGTCCTACAGACACCATTGCTTACAAAACCAAGCAATTGCATACACTGGATTTAACACAAGGAGCTTCTAACAAAAAGCTGAAAGGCACATGTTTGAGACAGAAGTGGGAAAATACATACACAGTGATCTTAACATAGTTCTACTAAACTTCCTAGAACTTTGTGAAGCATCCAGTATTCCTGTTAGGACAGACAGACGGAAACACATTTCTTCACAGCATCCCTACAAGCAGGAGAAAGAAAAAAAAAAAAAGAGAGAGAGAGAGTCACCTCAGTTATGCTGCTTGATGAGACTCATTCCATGCTGCTACCACACTGACACCAAGGGCTTAAAAGATCAGCTGACCATGTATTAACTGCGCTTACATAATTTGCATGACTACATGAATGCATTGGAGACAAGCGGGTCTGCTCATCGTCCACCTGCCCAACTGCAATGAAGTGACACCTGTAGGCCTACCTTGAGGTGGTGCACTGAAGAAGGGTGGGGTTGATGGAGCAGGATAGAGAACTGTGTGCTCAAACACAGAACAGCGCTCATGGGGGAGAACGGGGGGAAAAAAGGTACCCAGAAGAATACACTTGTCCAGTAGCATTTTGGACCAGCATTTAGGCATTCCAAAGGCAAGACTTAAGTTTAGCGTGTGGTCAGCACACTTACATATTTTTATAGGAAGCCTTCTCATTTTGTTACATTTGTGTTCTCCCACTAGAGAAGATGCTTAGTTTCATTTTCAGGTTTAACTACATGTATTTCCTCCCCCTAAAACACCACCATGGAAAAAACTTCTAAAGCCATATGTTACAACGTTTCTATAAACTAATCTTCTGTATCATTAAACCTCAAGGTGACAAAAAGTAAGGGAGTAGGGAAGCTTACCTTGCAAATGGTATGAAGGAAATGCTGTACCTAAGAAGAAAGATTTTTGAAGTTACTCTTCATGTCAGATTTTATTAGAGTCACAAACAAGAAGAACAACCCCTCTGATGCTCTAAACAGGTAACTGCAAGATACACAACCAAAATGAAGCTTTGAGTTTGTGAGCAGCAGGAATGAGTACCCTTGCAAGTCACCTTAGCCCAGCCAGGTTGTGAAACACTATGGCAAAATCAGGGGGCACATTGTAGAAGCATTTTAAGCACAGTTCCCCTGCACCCAATATTCTTCATGCTCCAACGCCTACAGGCAGGTAAGATTAGTCTTGAGGGCTGGCTAGATGTTCATATCAGTTTCTGTACTACTTCTGTGACATTACATAGAGCATATGTTAACTTAAAGAACACTGACACTTAATTTGATTGGCATATCTGGGTCTTTTAACAAGAAAAATTCAGGAGATTGTAAAAGAGGAATACCAGACAGTAAGCAAAAAAAATTGATTTAAAAGGGAAAGAAAAAAAAGCAGTTTTAATTCAAGCTCACAGAAATTAAATACATTTAAAGGAACTTCCCCCAGAAATGGAGCCCCGAGCTCCATCTCCAAAGCCTCTGAAGTGGTGAGAGAGACCAAGAAGTGGGAACAAGTCAGCTCCTCATTGATGCATTGTCTTGCATCTAAGGGAATGGTGAGGTAAAAATTCTCCCTCCCTCTAACTCATGCAAGGTCAAAATCCACTCACAATTCAGCTACTGATGTTAGGTGCAACAGAAAATGGAGTGTGTGGGGAGGAAATCACTTACCACGCCAAGGCAAAAAACTGTAAGATGCAGAAAAGGAGCGCGAGTCCTTCCTTACGCCACTGGAGGAAGAGAGAAGGGGCCGGGGGGGAACATAGCACACAATGAGACAACAATGTAAGCATCTTATTTTTAAAATATACTCCAGTATACTCCAGGACTTGAGTACTCACCCAGAAAGCAGAACACAATGTTAGTATGAGACACAACTAGAAGAAAACAAACAATTTCTATTAAACATAGAAACAACTTCAGTTTTTATAGATATTGTGACACCGTAACGGGTTCCTTCACAGAGACAGATTACATCATTTCATAGTTTTATCCAACACTGCATAAGAGTTCTCCTTATTTAAAATACCCTCGCTATTACATTTTTGAAGTGAATTAAAGCAATGAGGAAATACCAGCCTGGTATCTCCAGAAAAATAATTTTATGGCTGCAAAGGAACAAGAGGAAGAGGTTCCTACAGCTCTTTGCAAAGTCAGCAGCTTCCTACGTCATACCACACACTTCTTGGTGTCATAGGTATAGACCATACTTCATCGTTTTGCGTAAGTAAGACTTTTCAGTTACAACTCTAGTCTTTCTGCTTCTGTCCATGCCACATTTCCTGTTGATTCTCAAGGTTACCATGGGGTTGAAGTCATATCATTACTTAATTCTTGCCAATTAAAACTACAACACGCTTTCAAGAACTTTCAGCTACTGCTTAGTAGGTCTCATGTTTAATATAAAGTCCAGCACAGCCATTCAAACCAGCACTTTTTCTTTTTTCAGAGTTGTGCTGTGTCTTTACTACAGTTAAAATCTTGGGGGTAGTAGGCCATTTTGGATTATTTTCTGTTTTAACAGTAGCCTCCTTTTAGTTCAACTTTTCATTTTCAATTTAAGACAAGACAGCTCATTTAGCTATGGTAGATGCTGATATTTGTACTACAGTTAATCTTGGGGGGTAGTAGGCCATTTTGGATTATTTTCTGTTTTAACAGTAGCCTCCTTTTAGTTCAACTTTTCATTTTCAATTTAAGACAAGACAGCTCATTTAGCTATGGTAGATGCTGATATTTGATCTTCCTTCATCAACATCTAACAGACTTTTGATATACACGTACCACTGTGCTACTAGTGATTATCATGTGCACTTTTCTGCTTGAGTTAAAAAAAAAAAAGATTCAGTACTGCATATTCAAGACAGTAACACATGCATTGCCAAAGAAATCATACACTTCACCTCAGCCATAATTATTGACATTAAGTGTAGTTTTTCCATTAGTTTTAAGGTGGTGATTTGTATATTGGTCTAAATACTACATCATACATCTAACAACTGGCTTTATTCCAGTGAACAACATTCCAGGCATTCTCCTGACTCCAGGCATCATAAATGCATACAAAACAAACACACCACACAGTAGGCTTCTTGCCTGCTGCTGATCTGCAAGCAATCACAGTCAATTTTTCAAGCTCTATCAGTTGCCTGCAGCCTCTCTGGATGTTTAAAGAGAAAATAGGAAGCACCGATGCCAAGCGAACGCTCTGAGGACACTCACACTGAAAATGGGAGGACAGTTTCATGCAAGTTAAGCCACCTTCCAGATTTTAGACTCTCCAAGAGAAGATGGGAAAGTTGAAGAGACAAAAAAAGCACATGCACTTTAAACAAGAAAGAGTCTGAAACTTAGCAGCAATTTTCACACACACACAGAGTAGAAGGTTCACCACAATTCCCATTCTTCTGAAGATAAAAATAATTCCAAGGGCTGACTTCAGCTGAATGTTGAATTTGCAATTTCATTGTGTCATACAAGTTTCAAAACCTGAAGCTATCAGTCAACTGGGATGATTTCTGTATTTTTAATGCAAGATGACCAAGGCATAGAGATTCCCTAGTTGTTTTGTCAGGAAATGACGATTTTAACAAGGTAGAAATACCTACACAGCTCTTTAAAGCAAATCAGGTAGGATATAAAAAGACAAAATTATGCAAAATAGAATGTCTAACAACTTCCCGAGTACAACTTTTTAAAAACTAGTTTCCCATCTTTCATCTTTTAAGCAAGATGAAAATATGATATTGTGACCTCAAGCACCCTAAAAAAGTATGTGCATGGTTCACACGCACCAGCCACAGACCCTTCATGCTCATTTAGCATAACAACCTGGCTTCAGCTCAGTCTTTCCCAATAGGAAGGTGGTTTTCTGGTGCTACACATACCTTTCCACTATAGCAGATCTGCAGGGTGTTTGATGTTTTAAGAAAGAAAAAAAAAAACCAAAACAAGAAAACCCCACACCCACAAACACCACATCTTGAGACATAGTTAGATCAATGTATATGAAAGGACTTTACAATGGAAATTGTTTACAGGTTAGCATGAGTTAAAACTGATTGCTTTGATACTTACTAGCATAACAATAGTAGCAATCAAACGTGTAGGCTCAAACATCCTTTTCAATTGTTTCATTGGTCCCATAAGAAAAAGAGTGCTGTGAAAAACAAAACAAGATGAACACAGAGGCAGAAAGGCAAAAGTGAAACTAGGTAAGATTCCTCATTAAGGGGGGTTATTTTGTTAAATTGTCTGCTGTCATATGGGGCATCAGTACACTATTGTGTTGTTATGGTAATCAGTGCTGCATAACAAAAGAAACAGGATATACGAGACAAAATCCATTCCTGCTTTTCTTTGAGCAAGGTATTTATTCTACCACTTTATTCACACTTGTTCAGTTACAATTAACATAAGCAGAGCAGAACTATCAAGCTAGAAGCATAGGTCAAGGTCAGCTTCAATTAGATCAGGTAATCCAGCTCATTTCTTCTACAGAAAGGGCTGTTTTCAGGCCTGGATCCATTCTCTGATCCCTTACCAGATCCGCAGACCTCATTTAGACCCCTGGTGACTGATACTGCATGAATTATACAAGGTCAAAGTTTTATCGAAGGTGATATTTCTGCCTCATATAGTATATTATTCTGCCTCATTACTATGTATGTCCAATTCCATTCCTTGTGCTTTCTAACATCTTGTTAAGTTTCCTCAGTCACAGAAGGTCGTGTCTGTCACAAAGTCAGTGGGGCTACGCTTCAGGAACCCCAGTGGCCATGAAGGCTTATCAGCTGGGTCTACCCCGACAGACAGACTGCCCCAAATATATTCACCAAAACACACAGAACATTACCAAATGCAAAATGGCAAAGAATTCTTTTTAGCTTGAGGGGAAAAAAACCAACAAAATCAAAAAACCTTAATGCTCAAAGCATGAGTTTGATTCTTCTTTACTGATGAGTAACTTTTACCTTGAATGCATTGCTAATAACAATAAACAAAATAAAAATTCCCTTTACCATTTCAGGGCACTACTGGGGAAATGCTGTTCGTTAAAATTCAGCAACAAGAGAATGATCTACATAAGCAAATCTTCTCACACAAATGCAACAGTTTCTACCACTTATGCAGCTTTACCTATCATTCTGCTTTAGTTTCTCATCTTTATTAGAGAACTAATATATAAAGATTGTTACCTCCCAATAGATGCAATGTTCCCCAGTGTATAAAACACTGCAAAGAGCGTCAGCCCTTTCCTTGGTACCCATAGCAGGCAACTACCCTGAAAAGAAACATTTAGAGAGAAAGAAGAGAAAAAAAAAAAAATATTGTTTTTAAATTGCAAAAGAGATCTATCCAAGAAATGTCACAACACAAAAGAAGTCTTAGGAAAACTTAAACCCAGACTGCAGAATCACTCACACGCACACACACACACGAAAGTAAACTGTATTTATTGGCATTCTTGTTAAGAGTTAGCGCATTGCATCTAACTGGAACCAAGTCAGATGTCTTCCCAGAGAATCAAAAAAATCAAGCAACAGCACACAGCAAGGCTGTAATTACTAGGGCTCCTGAAACTCAAATATCGGGGAGATCTGGCAAAAAGTCCTTACCAAGAGTGAGCACAGGCATCCTATTGCAAAACAAGCAATGAAGCCTTTCACTCTGGTGCCCCAACCTAATGAAGTTGCATCAATAACCTAGAAACGAGGAGAAAAATAAGAGTGCAAGTTATTATTTACTAAAGATCTTGCCACATATAAAGTGTGTAAATTTCCTCTGAGATGCTAAACTGCGTCCTAGCGCAAACGGAGCCTCGGTTTTTAAGCACCCTCTTCAATCGCCCGTAGGAAGCGCGGGTGCTGCTAAGGGACCTCCCCATTAGGGAGCAGCGACAGGGAGTCCCTGCAGGAGGGAGCGCTGCCTCCCGCCGGCGGGTACCCCGGGCCCGCCCCCCCCCGCCACGCTCACCGGCACTGCCGGGACCGGCAACTTTTTCGCTATTCCGCGAACTCCGCAAACAAACAGGCGGAGGGTTGGTTGTTTGAGTGGGTTTTTTTCCCTGCCCCCACCAAACAAGTGCGCGGGCCCGCACTTGTCCCCGTTCCCCCGCTTTATCTTCGGGCTCGCTGCAACCAGTCTTCCCGTGCCCGGCCGGCCCAGGTTCACTCGGGAGACCGAGTCGTCCTCTCTCACAGAAAACAGACGCCAGGGCCCCCTTCCAAGGCAGCGGCACCCCCGGCAGCGGCTCCTCG
>NW_008794443.1:5885758-5897818 GCF_000699145.1 Aptenodytes forsteri
CCTGGCCCGGGAGCCACAGCCCGCCGGGGCACCTCCGCCTCCTGAGGCAGTGCTCCGCCGTCACGGGGGGTCGGGTGAGAGACGCTGAGGGGACGCAGGTCCTGCAAGTGGCGTGGCTGGTCCTGTGCTGCCCCCCCCGGGCGCTCCAGCCGTCCTGCGACACCTCTCCTGGAGCAGGTGCACGAACTTCAGTACTGCAAACCTTCCACATCAGTGAGATTAAGAAAGATCAGCCTAGCGCCGATTCCAAGGTTCACGTGGCTGAGAGATTATATTCATAGTCATTTATAGGCTTGGTTTGGGTTTTTTTAAGAGACAGCAAACACTCCCACTTTCCCTAAGAATCAGGCATTTCTTACTCTTCCAAACATACCACAGCCAACATCTAAACTGTCCCAGTGTTTTCCAGACTTCAGAAATTACAGTCCACACCCGCTGCCAGTTTTACTTCTCTAGTTGTAGCCTATTTCCTCCCACCACTTTTGAATCCATTACTTGGCAATAGCGAAGCTCACAGAAATTGCAATACAGATTTCCTTTTGCTGCCGCTACCGCGGCTCTTCCCCTGTTCTGAAAAACTCTCACCTTATTTTCACAACTAGCGGAGTGGTCTGACGACAGGCAAAGGCACATGGATGCATCATCTTACTAGCATGCAAAATTCAGCATCACCGAGTAGTTATTTCAGTTTATTTTGCTCAGATAAAAACAGAACTATAAAATGTTTGGTACATTTTATTTAGCGACATACAAGAAAGAATATAAATTGCCACATGTTAAACTTGCCACAAAACAGCTGGAGAATCACCCCGCTCCCTCCCCCTAAAATTATGTATCCAAAGTGGTACTTTTCTGCGGAAAATTTGTACCAGAGAGCTTGCGGTACATCAGTTTATACTACTGTTTCTTGATAATCTGTGTGGTATGAGAGAGTCACCAAGTGCTCCAAGTTTTACTTTGTAGTAACTGTAACTTCCTAAACATGTTCTTGTGATTTCCCCAACATGTGTGTTCCACTTAAATGCACAGCACCCAAAATCGATGGATATCACATATCTATATAGCCAGGATTCAAGTCCATTCAAGACAACTGTTATCAACAGGTCACAAATTAGTATGTATGATGGACAAGATAAAATACACAGTATAAGCTAAACATGCAGAGCACCCTTTTCAACGCTAGGTGTCAATTCTGTGGGTTCCTCCCCCACTATAATTTAGCCCAGTGGAGCTTAATGTTAGCATCACTGACCAAACCCAAATCACAATTTTAATTAACTAATGCAGATATAGTTTCCTTCATGTTAGCATGACATCAACTCTCCTCTCAGTCACTACCGGCTTTAAAGTGTGTTTTTATAAGCCTTTAAGGCATGTAAAATAATATATGCTTAGAGTAAAAGAAGTGCCATAATTTACTTCTACCAGCAAAATATCTCTTCACCCCCATTCGTTGTTCCCCTCCTTTTCACTCTCTCCCCATATCCCACTATCACTGGAGTGGACCTAAATAATTTTCTATTACCAAATGAATTTTGATCACTTCCATGCTGCATTCATTTGCAGCCCCTTCTTCATCCTGACACTAAAATCTTTAGGAAACAAGTGCAAGAAGATGAAAAAAGCCAACAGAATTTAGGACTCTAATGGGGAATACAGAGGACCTCACTTCTGTTTCAAAGTGGCCATAAATTCAGTCACCCAGATCATGTCCAGCTGATAATAATTGCTTTCAGAGACTGTTTAATTTCAGTTCTGTTCACTCATTTTATCCTATGGATTGTAAGATTTTTTGCAGTAATCCTTTCCAAAGGATTCCAAAGATAAGGCTGAAGGTGTATTCAGGAAAAAAAAAGATTCTAATCAATAACTTTTTACAAAATGATCCTCACAGACCCTCAGTGAGGTAGGCATGTATTAACTCTCATTTTTACATACAGGGAACTGAGGAACAGGGAGGTGACTTCCCCGTGGTTAGAGTAAATCAGTGACACAGGAAAAACTGCAGTTAGTTCCTGCCTTTCAACCTTATGATCAATTCATTAGACCAGGCTGCCTCAAATAAAAGTGAAACGAAGTGTGTTGTTTGTTTTTATTAAGAAAACAGTCACTTGGATGGCAGCAGACTTTTCTAGAAACCTTAGGGCCTTCTCTAAGTGAAAACCATTTCTCAAAAGACCTGGTTAAATACCAGGTTTTGGGGTGGGTTGTTTCTATTAAGCCATGCAGTGTAGAATATGAAGATTTTTAAACAAAAACTCCCAAGACATCAGAATGTGTATGCATTCTTATCTGCGATCACCTTAAACCACAACGCCTGCTTTTCGCTAGTCATTTGCTTCTTGCACTTCATCGAGTGTGAGCAGTAAACCTCGACAAGTCTGTTAGCTGCCCCATTCTTAGGCCAAAACATTAACATAATTTAGGATTTCCAAAAGCATTACAAATATTTCAAGTTTAATCTACAAAGTGTTGAGTTAAAACCATGACTATACATGTGGTCACACTTCTATTAATATCAGAACTTAAAGAATTTTAAAAATAAACCAAAATGACGTATCTGGAATACATGTTAGCATCCTTTTAAGGCTATATAGGATCTTGTTTCTCAAGCTGCAAATACCAGCATCCTTTAGGGATTAGAGACTAAACACCCCTCTGTTCCCCAGCCTTAAGCCACTCTGCAATTTAGCAATTTGACTGTCAGGGCAGTATAACCATCACATGTGGGCACCATCCGATATGTCCAACAGAAGGTCAATACAGTACAATGCGTTTCCAATACAGTACATGACTGTAGCAGCATACAGACCCCAAGTAATAGTCTCCAGAACTGCCTAGAGAAATCTGGCTGACATCAGATTAAACTAGTATTTGTGAAGAGACTTACCAGTGTGTGTCTCTGTTAACCTCCAGCTTTTCTCCTGCTCTGGAGTTAATGCCTCACAAATAAGGTAATTTTACCTTTATACAGTGTCAAACAAATGCAATTTTTTTTTTCTCCTTAAACCTATCCTCAGATGAAATGAATATTCTGAGGTTGGAGTCTGGATCAGAGACTCGAAAAAGTAATTTAGTTGGTTATCAGCTCACAGTAGGGGAAACCAAACAAAATGTGTAGTTTAGGACTGACAGCTCAAAATAAATGCAAAGGAAATTTTTTTTTTTTATACTGTGGATGATTTCTCAATAAAAATAAAAGCATGCCAATTTTACAACTCCAGTAGTCTCTTAATATCTGAAGCAGCAATAACAAAACCTTCATAGAAGTGTTTGTGGTGGAGGGTCCAGACAATACTCCTGCCTAACCGGTGAACTAAACGGAACCCAGACTCCTAATTGTGAGAGTCTCTCCAATGCCGTTGAAAACTGTAACTCACCACCAGTCTATCATTAACTCCAGATACAGGTTAAAACAAAAACAAACGAAAAACACCATTAGCAAAACCTGCTTGAAATGTTTTCTCTCAGGGCTACAGAAAAATTAGCCAAATTCTTTATTCCACTAGTAGTGAAACAGCCCCCATGGCAATGGTTACATGATCACGTTATCTCCAGTCTACTTCAAGTCCATATAAAGTCACATTTATTTAGACTTAACACACATGGTTTCCAGTGATGCTTCTGGTTTAGGCTCCAGCTTCTCTGGGAATTCTAGTTTTTCACAGATTGTCTCCTTTACGGGTAGATACTGAGAGATCTCGTTAGGTTCCGTGAACAGGGAAGGTGGAACGTGCTAAGAAACAAAAATTTTACATGAAACAAGTCAGTGAAGGGGGGGGCTTGTATGGCTCAATAGGCTAAGGAAAGGTATTTAATGTTTTTTAAAACAAGATTATAAAAGCGTAAGAAAGTCAGAGACATTCATGAACAGCTACAATGCTTTAAAAAAAAAATTTACAAAAAACAGGAAAATAAAGGGGGGGGGGAAACACCTGAAGTCAGGCATGATTATTAAAATTTACCTTATAACTTCAAATGTAGGAGCATTCTACTCCTTGTATGGCTCAATAGGCTAAGGAAAGGTATTTAATGTTTTTAAACAGCAGATTATAAAAGCGTAAGAAAGTCAGAGACATTCATGAACAGCTACAATGCTTTAAAAAAATATATTTATCATTTGAATGTATCAAACAGTCTTTTTGAGGCTCTAGTTCTGGATGAGACTAGGACGGCCACAAGGGATACCATGCTTACTGTCTTCTAGCCATTGCAACTCCATTCACTGGAGCTGCTCAGATTTAGCTATCGATAATTGCTATACCTCAACATGTATCTTAGTTTTATGAAGTCCACCACAGACATTTATACGAAATACTAAAACTCATTGGATTTTAATTTCATACTTGAAGAAATTCGGTGGTTTCAGTAAGTTAATCAATATCTTTCCCTGGAGATTCCTGCAGGCAACTTTACCACATACAAGACATTTGATGGGGGGGGGAAATCTATACTGAGCAAACGACCTTCAAACTTTCTAACAACATTCTTTAAGAAGCGTATCCAGAGCTATTCAAATGCAACCTGTATTTTGGCTACCCCTAACACACACAGAATCATACTACTGTTTCAATTATTTCAAACCTAAGTGAAGCAGGAATCTTTTTTGCTTTACCTATGCAAGCTGATCTAAGGAACTGAAAAGTCATGTGCATTTCCTCTCTATAACAACGGGCAGTAAAAATTATTTAACAGCGTAGATGGTAATTTTTAAACATGAGGTGAAGTAAAACCTAGATCACTGATTTATATTTCAAAAACCACGAAACTATCAAAAAGCTCATGTCTGGATTTAGTCCTGTTTATAGGGATCGCATATTGTTAAGAAATGATACAGTGCCCCTTTCCTCAAAAAGAAAAGCATTTTGCAAAAATACTCCCTCAGAAGGTTAGCAACACATTAGTCACTTTTTACAGGTGAAGGAAAAACAAGGGAGAAGGAAAGTAACAAGAATACCCAAGATCAGGTATTGGGTCAAGAATAAAAATCAACAGCTGCAACTCCAAATGTGCCACAAATTATTCTGAGCCATTACTAGGGTTTTAAGGTAAGCTATTAAACTCATTTGAGAAAAAACGAATGAGTCTATTACCAAACAGATCTTAACCCCTAATACTACTTGCAAGCATACAACCAGCCCTGAAATTTAGCATCATGGGACACGGACTACCTGATTTTGTGGCTGAACAGTTCTATGAAAAAATAAAATAATAAAAAAATCTTGTTAACTCAAAAGTAGAAAAAGTAACCCAATCCCGTATCTTGTCATGTGATCTGAGCATTTACAAATGCAAATCTGCCCTGAAGTCACCAAAATAAACGTTGCATAAGCAGAAAGGTTTTTCTTCTGTATCAATTCCAAACCTAACAAAGAATGACTTACAGACACAGTATTTTCTATACTGACCATAAAACAATTTTAAAAAGCAGACAGAAAAAAAAAATTTAAAAAATGCAATACCTTTAAACTTGATATTTTGCTTTCTCTGGATGTATATTCTCGCAACATGTAGGCCTTGTCAGCCTAATGGGAAAAAAATAGCAAAAATTAATTACAAAATTATCATCTAGTACCAGTGCAAAATGAGTATTTTAAATACATTGAATTTAGTAAGCATTTGAATTTGGTTGACCACAGATTTTCACCTGGGAGCAGAAACGTACGTTCAAATTCACGACGACAGAGAAAGGTATTTGCAATGTTCCCTTTCCCAAAAATCACCTTTCTGCATGCAGGCATGAAAAAAAAATTTCTGTGACTGAATATGATTGTTAATCTTCACTCAGCTAGACCTCCTACATCAGTACGAATACAGCTAGACAGAATAAGCAAACCACAACTGTTATGTTATTATTTATGAGATACTAGAACTCAAATGTAGTATGGACAGTTATTTGCAAGTTAAAACTTGTGGTCATATATTGGACAAGCCAAAAAACATTTACTTGGAGACGAGGATAAGAACAGTATCATATCATTTACTGTCGCCTGTTTTTCCCCTTGTACTTCCTCTCTAATCTGCGTCTGTCAAATATATTTAAATTATTACTTCACATGAGGGGTAGCCTACTCTGCTCATACAATATCTAGCCCCATGGCATCCAGCACTTGGTTGCTACTTCAGCACCACCATAATAATAAAATACACTTGAAAGTTCAATTCAGGTAACCTCTATGCCCCCAAACATCAGTATTAAACTACAGGAATACCAGCAGGTCTTCTCTGAAAGTAACACAGCAAGGGAGCATCTGTAAAACATTCATGATGGCGAATAAGGGTTTACCTCATGATGAAGCCTTGTATCATTCATCCTGATAAGTACCCCATCAACTCGCAAGAAAAACCTCAACAGCACAAAAAAGCTGGAAGGCATAACTCTCTGCAAAAATAAAAATGTTCCATTCAGCATATTACAAAGTTTTACTTTAAGTATGCACTTATCTAGATCAGATATTCACAACAAAAGATAGTATGAGGAGCTTTCAGTAGTAAAGTCAAAATTTGGGCTGTTGATATGCTACAGCTATCATTGGACAGCAGGACAGACAGTGTCTTAAAAGATTCTTAGGCAGGACGCAGAAAGAGGGAAAAGATTGTTCCCTGAAGCAACTGACAGAAAGATTTCAAGACAACATAGTTTCCAGTAAGATTATATTTCTAAGAGCGAGGAAAAAGAACATTGCATTTTAAACTTTAAATCCCAGAAGGAACAACATGCAAAAAGTGACTGCCTTTTGCATACATCAGCCAACTGAGTCACCAAGCATCTTGTATACACCTCTCAGTACTCACTATTTTTACACTCAAACTTGATACTCCATGATCATGAAGTTCGTCTTCAAACAGAAGTACTTCTTCAAAAAACATAATTTGTTCCCTGGCTTTCAATTTCTCTGTATTTATGTGTTCTGTTGTAGGAACAACCTAAAGAAAAAGATTAAGAACAGTTAACATCAATTTGCTGCCAAGCTACATAAAGTTTGTCCTGATCTTTTAAATCCCACAATTGCTAGTTTTAGAAAGGAAAAAGCTTTTGGGGCACTCAGCTTAAAACATTCCAAATTTCTAAGAGAAAAAGTTAAAATTAAAACCAAAGTTTCCAAGAGGAACCATCAATCAAAGCAAAAACCAAGAGTGGAAAATTCTGAATAAACTTCCCTCTGGCTACAGGCTCAGTAGGGTTTCAGCTGCAAACATTTCTGCTCACTTTCTGTATTTCAAAACATTTGAAGGTGCCTCGTGTTTAACATACAAATGAGAAGTTCTGGGTTATAAACAGGATTCCATGCATTTAACATTTCTAGCCCACTACGAACCCTGAACGGGATTCTAATAAAGCCTTTCCATGGAAATCAAGTACCTATATGTTTTCCATCTCATGGTCTCCACATACACTCATACACTTCCGCTGCCTAAAGACTACGGGCCAACGGGACATCGTTTATTACTGTGCTGCGCTTTTAATTCCAGAATAACTCAAGTGATCTATAACTAACGCAATCCTAGTGAATTAATATAGATTATCTGCTTAGTAGCAGGCAATCTGCATACAGTAAAGAGAAGCTGGGAACTTCAGTCTTATTTCAAAGTAAATAAAGACAAGGGAGAGCCTGCAAGTTTAAATATGAGGAGTTACTGTTGCAGAAAAACATAAAGCCATTGAAAGCAGCCAGATCTACGTATCTGCTTAGACAAATGGGCAAGCAACAGAGAGTAAAGGTACTTGAGAACTACACAGTTGATAGTTCTGTTGTGTGTGAGGAGCTCAGGGCTTCAGAGGGGCATCCAGCAAGCACTGAAGATTCCCATGTGCTTTACTTTCTGAGTAAGTCCTCACTAAGGGACACAATGGCACCCTTTTATATAATCCTAAAATGCTTTAAAAAAACCCAACAGTTATTAAAATAAGCCATGATTTGATTAGGATAACATGCTGAGAGACATGAAAAGCCCAAACTATACTTTGAAGTCACAAACTATGAAGCATGAAAGATTTTACAGAAGCCTATTGAAAGGTAAATGACAGCTTTAAAAGAAAAAGTGTTTGTGTTTGACTGAAACAATATGGAATCAGCATTTAACAAGGAGAAAAAGGTTACCTTTAATGTTGCAGTATCTCCCAGCAATGTTCCTTTGTAGTCTGTTGTGTAAGTCCAATCGTATGGCTTGACAACTTCCTTAGTGTGCTCAGTCTCACTCCTCAAGAAGTGAAAGAGAAAACAGCACGCTTTGTAGTAACTCTTAAAAAATGACAACTTCACATAAGATTATGTATTACGATTCCCACACTCCAAGAAGAAAACCAGCAGCATTGTCTGTGCTGCAATGATGTCAAGACTTAATCATACAGTATTGCTTCCTTCACAACATGTTTCCATAATAAATTAGAAAACCGTTACCAGAATTCCTGTGCTAACACTATCTCCGTCCTATGAGTCAAAATAAAGATTTTAGTTCAATGTTGTTGAAAAATTTGTATTTCAAGATCATTTTTTCTTTAAGTAGGCAGAAAGCAATCTGCTGATAACACACAGCAATCATTAACACTGCTATTTGCCTTAGTTTTCATGACAGCTTTGATTTCTCTCTGTGCTTTCTCTCTAGGTGCTCTGCAAGTAATTTTGTAAATACTATGCAGTGCAATTAGTTCTCATGCATGGTAATTGTTCTGCTATATTCCTAAGGCTAAGGTTTTGAACACGTACAGCATTTTGCACTTTGAAACGCCACGCAACACAATCTTGTAATGCTCGAGGCCCTATGAGTTTGAATAAACAGAAACAGCATTAAGCCATGTTAAACTCGTAGTTTATTTTAAGAAAGCCAAGACACAACTGAAAAATATAGTTGACCCAATTTAACAGATAGGAGGATCATGGCAAAGAAAAGCTAAGTGACTTCTGTGATCACACACTGTATCTACGGTAGAACCAAATGCAACATGGTCTTCAAGAGTTCAGTCTGTTAACTACTTTATGACAGTTTCACATACAACACACCAGTACTTGCCCACTGGTGATAAAATACTGTACCTGCTCTCTTGCCACTCCTCTGCACAAGCCACTTTGATCATACCTTGACAATTATTGACACATTTTAAAGCATCTGTTGCATTGAACTCGATTCCAAAACCACGATCATGCTGTATTCTTAGGATATTGTCTCCAAACATCATCTCTGGCAGGGAAGGCATGTGTAACTCATCAGCCAATCTGCACAGAAAAATAGAAGTCCCATGAAGAGAGATCAGTCAGCTGTAATTCAGTGAAAGCAGTCCTTGTTGTGGAATAAGTATTTTTTAGACCATGGTAATTCAGAAGACACATCACCAATATGTTCTGCAAAACTTTGTTGTTTTCCCAGTTTAATCATTTGACATGAATTGCAGTGTCATAGATCCGAAGTGAAGTATTCCTAAAACATTCCTTCTCCATCAGGCTCGTACAAAAGTCTTGTATGTGAGGAATCAAAAAAAAAAATCTGATACGCATGAAGTAGCAGCTTTCAACCTGTTGTAGCAAATCCCTGGATGGTCCTTGAACTACTTTGGCAGGTGCCCAAATAAGAAGTTTTAGGAACGAGCACTCATTGTCAGCAAGTTTAAATTCACTACACAGTGGTCCATACCTCCAAATTTAGAAGCCTACAAAAAGGGGCTGAAAACAACTCTGGCAGAGTATGTGAAAAGTGCAGAAGACATTACCATGCTCTACTACTTTCCCAAGCTGGTAGAGAATACATACTGGTATTTGTAACCCTAAGCATGAAAACTGCAGCCATAGCCACAGACCCAACTGAACAAAGTACTGCATGAACCAAATAAGCATGATCCCTGCAGAAAATCTCAAACCATTCTATTTCACATTTTGTTTTACATCAATCTTTATACTTAATTATGCATATGTACGTATATACATACACTATATATACACACATACACAAATGTAACACCACTTTATATACGTACTGACCTTATTTACCATAAGGTTTCATATACTTCTTTTCCTCCCTACCACTACCTACTTTACTTATCAAGATCAAAAAGAAATACATGACATCTGGAGAGAAGAAAACTTTAGTAAATACACTAATTATAAGGAGGGGAGGGAAAAAAAGCGTCCTAATTGCAACTTTCGTATTGATAATAAGGCATTCCTGAACAAAAGTGGTTATTTCTGTAACCCTGCATACAAAAGAACATTATGCTAACCAAACAAAAAAATAGCGAATTCGTACATCTGGAGAATAAGATACTACGTCTTTCCCAGAGAACGCAGAACAACGCTATGAACTTTTCCATTTCATCATGTGCAGGCCCCTTGACCTGCAAAGACCAACTCCAGCACAGAAAGGAGTTCTTGGCTATGGCACATTTAATCCTTCACCTTTCCACAGAGGTTGCCAAGGGATTTTTGTGATACATATTTGCCAGAAAGAAAATGCCTACAGATACTAATGATGTTCCCCAAGCAACAAAAAAAGGCAAAATGCCAAGAGAAATATATTATAAAAGGAAACTGACTAAAAGCACTGCAACTGGATAGTTCTTGACCCTTCAGATTTGAAGTGGAGGAACTGTTTCGGGGATCTCATGCTAGGTACCAAGACCTACAGGTAAACGGCTGATTTTGGACTTCTCTTCCCTACCCTGCAAAATCCTGTGTGTTCTTTCAAGCTTGTGTTGCGGCTCTTGCAACTTTACTTTTCAGCCTTTTTAACATCTTCTGAAAAACTGTGTGTCCCCCAAAAACATCTAAACAGATAAAGGTAATTTCTGAAAATTACAGAGGTGACTGTTTATTTTAAAATAGCTACAGTTAAAGCAACCGAAGAGATCAGAAGATGAGTATAGCAGGCAATTTGGCTTCTAGACTGGCAGTTCAAGTCTCTCTCTTGTCTACAGATAATGAGGAGAGTTAACATCCTCCTGACCTTAAGAATAAAGATCTTCATTTTTAAGATGTAGCATACTACAAAGTAAGTCCTCACAAACACGCCATAAAATGGGATACTCTGATAACAGCCCTCCTTCCCCTGCAGGACACAGGTACAGCTTAGCTGGATCCTGAATCCTCATTACAGAAAAATGACTAAATCACAGGATTCAAGTTTTCTTTTCTGTAACTGCAAAAACTAAAAAACCATTAGTCAGAAGCAGTCTGAGAAGATTATTTTAGGCATTGAACATAGGAGAAAGATGGAGGAAGGAACATAGTTTTTACCTGTTTTGAGGCAGATATCCAGTTTAAAAAAAAAAAAAAAAAAGTATAATGCTGTTATGTCAAAAAATTTAACATTTACATAGTTTACTATAATTTAAAAAAAAAAAACCACATAACATTTCAAGACATGGGACTTTATCAAACAAATTACCCTCAGAAAAGTTAAAAGCAACATGAATGAAGGGACATTTAACAAGACTTCCACGTATGTATTCCAGAAACTGAAACCAAGAAGTATCTGTCAAATTCAGCTGCCACTAAGGTCAGCTATGGCACTACACAGCTGAACGGTTCAGTTCCACATTGGTGAATCCGACTTAAGTACTTGATGCTGACACAGCAACGTTTTCTCCAACAGCTTGACAGGAGTGGAAATTACAAGGAGAGAGCAAATAATAAATTTTTAATGAAATCCACTATCTTAAAATAGCCATTACCAGGAAATAGCTTATGACAGTCTGTGGACCACATTCAAAAGAACCTTAATCACCATTAAAAAGTAATTAAGAAAAACGGGCTTCTAATTAGCAGGCTTCAGTTCACAGAGGTCCAGATCTCCAAAACCGTTAGCAATCACTAAAAACAAAATTCTGGAAACCATCTGTAACCCAAATCATCCCAGTTTCTCAAGCCAAAGAATCAAGCTCACCCTCGCAAAAAGAGAGGGAACAAAAACCTCCGAGCTACTGGGATAAACAGCGTCTCCCCCGCCCAGGAGACGTTGTCTGTTTCTTGCGCAAGGCGACAAGGCGCCCCAAACCCCTCGCTGCCGGGGAGTGAGGTCCCAGCCCCGCGGGGCTCCTCCCCGCGCCCCGGCGCACCCTGGGGAGGGTCA
>NW_008794443.1:5898348-5899364 GCF_000699145.1 Aptenodytes forsteri
CGGGGAACCGGGCTGCAGCGGCTGCAGCAGCCGGCGCAAAACGCGCGTGCGCCCGGCGGGCGTTCGTGCCTCCAGCCGCATCCTCGGTGGTGCCTCGCCGAGCCCAGCCCGAGAGCGGCAGGGGGGGGGGGGGCGCCCCGCGCGGGGGGGGGGGGCGCCGAGCTCGCTGGGCGGCACGTTTGTGCGCTAACGCAGGATTCCTGCGGCGGTGCTGCTAGTGGGTGGGTAAGAGCGGGCGTGGGGAGCTCTCAAGCCCTGATAGCCACGGGCCGTTCTCCCTGGCCAGGCGGAAAGGTTCAGCAAGCACTGCCTAGCTCCGACATACAGACACCTCATGCCATTTTAGGTGTTACACGTGTAGGTGCACGCGTACACGTAGAGTCTCCTGAGCTGGTTGGGTACCTTCTCGAATGCTGTCCAAAGAGGGTCCTTTAAGAATGTCAAAATGTGATGGCTTAAAATCCTGTAGAAAAGCAGCGGTAGAACTGGTCGAGAATGACGTATCATTCACTATTCCGGTACTGATGGCCGGGTGGTCGCGTTGCTTTTCTGCATCATCGAAAGGACAAACTCCCCAAGACCTTCCCTTAGCACGGGGCCACGATGCGCGGTCTGGCTCCTGTTGGACAGGGCAAGTAGATAGCGGCCACAGGAGCGCGGTGCCCGTGTCATGCAAAAGTTCCAACTCTTTATTAAATAAAAAAGGTATTAAAAATACTTTTAATAGTATTTTGGGGCCAGGAAGTCTAGCAATTAGGATCTGCCCCTCTCTGTGACTGACTTGCGCCGTGTGCTGGGGCAAGTCACTTCACCGGATCTGTGTAAAATGGATTCCCCCCTTTTAACTGGATTCCTGCGTTTTCAGCGAAGGAGGGCTGTGAAGAGCCCTGCGGTGTCGGGGAGCAGCGGCTGTGCCTCGGGGTGGGCCCGCGGGGTAGATGCGGTGTCCCGCTTCAGCCGGGTCACGGCGGGACTCTTCCCTCTGCCCGGGGGCGTCCGCGCACCCCCTTCCCTTC
>NW_008794443.1:5899876-5900320 GCF_000699145.1 Aptenodytes forsteri
CTGCCCTGCCCTGCCCTGCCCCGGACGGGCCACCTCTCCTGGAGGCCGCCTTCTCCCTCACCAGGGTGCAGCAGGGCCGTGAGGAAACGGAGAGCGCCAGATGTCCCGAGCGTCGCTAGCGTAGGGAGCGGCCGCAGCCCCTTGGGGGTAGCCGCCTTTCCAAAACCTGCACCAGTCAAAAAGTATTGGAAAGGCTCACAGAGGTGGTGCAGGCATGTTTAGAGAGAAACTTGAGGAGAAGCACTTACGCAGTCGGCAGACAGCTTCGCTAGAGAAGAGCTAAGTTATGTTTTACAAAGCACGGCCCAGTAATGTCTTTAATTATGCTCTTAGGAAGGCACAGATAAAAATGGGAAAAACACGGCTCTTCAGCCTGACATTGCTGCCTAAGGCCACGGCAGCCACGCAGACAGAAGCGTTTCTGTGAGTACTGGCCGTTTGGGA
>NW_008794443.1:5900677-5913330 GCF_000699145.1 Aptenodytes forsteri
GATGAGTGACCCCAGCCACAGAGTTAGCTGAGATAACTTTCCCCGAGTCCCTAATTTCCAAGAAATGCTAATATCAACTTTATATTAATTGGTGGACTCTTTAGTTTTCTGGTTTGCATAGTTGCATTTTCGGTGGTGGTTTTTCTTCAGTGTGCTGGCCTGCAGATGGGTGCAGGATTGAATGAAGTAGATAGTAGTGCCTGTTGGAGACAGCGGGGAAAAGGCTGCTAAGGAATTGGGAGAAATATAAGGTTTCAGAAAAAGGTTGTGAGTCAGTGGGATGGATGCTAACACTGAGAAGTCAGGGGTTAAAGGTTCTTAAACATTTCTGTAGGGTGGACCACGGCTTAATGCACAGAAGTGTCTTTCGAACCTCATGTACAGAAAGCCAGTTCCCCCAGTCCTTTGGTATTGGCAGTAAAATAGAATCACCGCTGTAGCTAAGGTGATTATGAACATAGAGAAGCGATGTTAGAAGAGTACGTGCAATGATCCCTGAGTCTTTGAATGTTACTTAGCAACTGTTAAGAAAGAGTCAGCAGTGTATGACTAGCCAGGCATCCACAGACCACCAGCAAATGCTGCATAGGCAGAATATAAGGTAACAATCAGGATAAACAGGCAGAATTTAAAAAAAAAAAAAAGTTTCTTTTTTTAAAGTGAGAGAACCAAAGACTGATAATGACATTCTGGTTGTTTCTTCACAGCCTAGATGAAGGGACTGAGTGAGATGCACAGCTGGTAAGTAGGGCTTAGAAACAAGTAAGATCCTTAGAAAATTTTAAAGTAAAATGTGCTAATTTTCTTCCTTGTTTCCCCCCTCCACTTCTTTTTCTCTTTTAGACAGTTTCTTCCCTGTTCTAGGCTTGGCTCTGTCACTGACATCTTTGGTGTACCCATAGGCAATTTCCTGCCCCTTCGCTTTGCCATCTAAAATGGTTTCCTGCATCCTACAGGTAAATTTTAATTAACACAGGCAAAAGAGCCTCCAGTCTTTGGAGAGAGTTTGAAGAAATCTTGCCTGAATGTTTCTGAGCATTGTTCTGCTTCTAGCTGCTCAGCATGTCTTGGCTGCTCCAGCTCTGCACGCTCTGACCATGAGCAGCAATTCCTCCCTCAGCAATGTGAAGGGCCTGAGGAACCTCACCACGCAGGAAGACGGGGCAGTCAGAGTAACAGAGTCCATTGCTATAATCGTCATTGCTATTTTCATCTGTTTGGGCAACCTGGTGATTGTCGTCACCCTCTATCGGAAGTCTTACCTTCTCACGTTGAGCAACAAGTTTGTGTTCAGCCTGACCCTCTCCAACTTTCTACTCTCTGTACTGGTGCTGCCTTTTGTTGTCACCAGCTCCATCAGGCGGGAATGGATCTTCGGAGTTGTTTGGTGCAATTTCTCAGCCCTGCTCTACATGCTGATCAGCTCAGCCAGCATGCTTACTCTCGGACTCATAGCTATAGACCGGTAAGCAGCTCTTTTCTAATGAATTGTAACGAATTGCATAGTCATTCCATAGAGTGACTTGCTGGCTGTTCACAGAGTTGCGTACCGTTGTAGTGGATAACATTGCATACTGTTGTGGTGTCATTTTTCCTTCAGCCCCTTGTGAAATTTTGATACAGAACAGAAGAATGTGATGTCATCAATAATGCAAAATGCGGACATGCATCTAGAGTTTTTTAAAGCTGTTGATGGTATAATAACATACTACATGAGAAACAAGAAATAATGACTTAAAATTCCAGATTATACCCTAAGCATGCACTCACACATAGGGACAGATTTAATAGCTGCATGTGAGCCTTCAGCCAAGTTTTACAATCTTGCCTGCAATGATATGTTTTTTTACATGTAATTATTTTTATAAACAGGGTCCCTGAGCCCGCTTCGAGGTTTCGAGAAAAGAGAACTAGATATCAACATCATTAAAATATGTTCCTTTTTTTATTGTATGTCTTTTGTGTTCCTGTTGACTCTTTCTTTTCTTGTCCACCAGATACTATGCTGTCCTGTACCCGATGGTTTACCCAATGAAGATAACAGGCAATAGAGCAGTGGTAGCTCTTGTGTATGTGTGGCTACATTCCCTTATTGGCTGCCTCCCTCCCCTTTTCGGCTGGTCGTCTTTGGAGTTTGACCAATTCAAGTGGATGTGTGTGGTGGCCTGGCATAAAGAGGCTGGCTACACTGCCTTTTGGCAGATCTGGTGCGCGTTGCTGCCTTTTGTGGTCATGATGATCTGCTATGGATTCATCTTCCGCGTGGCAAGGATTAAGGCCCGCAAAATCCACTGTGGTAGTGTTATCATTGTGGAGGAGGACTCCCAGAGGAACGGGAGGAAGAACTCCAGCACCTCCACGTCCTCTTCTGGCAGCCGAAGGAATGCTTTCCAAGGGGTTGTCTACTCAGCCAACCAGTGCAAAGCTTTCATAACCATCTTGGTTGTCATCGGTGCTTTCGTGATTACGTGGGGGCCTTACATGGTAGTAATTACATCAGAGGCACTTTGGGGAAAAAATAGTATTTCCCCTGCCTTGGAGACATTAGCTACGTGGTTGTCCTTTTCCAGTGCCATTTGCCATCCACTAATTTATGGACTGTGGAACAAGACAGTGCGCAAGGAACTACTAGGAATGTGCTTTGGGGATCGGTATTATCGCGAGTCCTTTGTTCAGCGGCATAGGACATCGAGGTTATTCAGCATTTCCAATAGGATCACAGGTAAGGCGCATGGCCGCAAAAGACACTCTTCCTTAATACCAGTAAGAGCAAGGCTTAATGTCTGCGTGTGCTTGGCATGTATCAGGGCTCTGTAAACAAAGTGGGATGTTTCTGGAGGTTTCAGCAGTCTTTTGTTCAGGTTATCATGGACACTTGAAAGGAGGAATTTTCTTTTTGTGGGAGTTAACCTCTTTCTCCTACTCTAGTAAAATCTTCTCTGCCAGAGAAGACATAATGATGAGGTTAATAAAAGTAATTTATTTTCTTCTTTTCTCAAGCATTTCCTTTCATGTGCCTACCGTTTTGTGTTACCCAGATTTGAGCACTACCCATAGTACATTTTGCAGAACTTGTTCTTTGATTCCTGGCTTTAATGCTACAACTCTTTGAGATTCACTAAAGTTACACTGGTGTTACTATTTCTGTAAATTCAGTTTTTAGGCTTAATGGTTGTGAAGAAAAGGTCATAAAGCAAAACTATGTAAAAGAGTAAAACTATTTGATGTCTCCCCAAGTTGCAGGCTGAGCGCTTTTTTGGTTTTTTGTTTTAAAGTAGCAATGCAACAAAATTCTGATTTTTGATCATTTCCCTGGTCCTGTTCAGAAGCTTCCAAAATAGAACATCTTCACAGGGTTCCTTGGGACATTTTATGCAGAGGCAGGAACAGAAGTTATTTAATTGGGTAGGAAAATCTAAAATGCAGAAGGAAGGGGAGAGCAGCAAGGCATCAGTTATCTTTTCTGCAACCTGAGATCACTGGGAGAGACTCCCATCTAAATGAAAGAGTTCTGCAGCTGCAGCCACATTACAAGCTGCAGGAGCTTTGGCAAATCTGTATCCAGGAGATGCTATGGATGAATACATTGGGAACTGGGGTAGGAGGGAAAAGATGGGAAATCTCTCTCTTTCCAAGTGATAAGAAGCTGACAGCTTCAGATTTATCGGGTGTATTAGCTAGAGGCTGATAGGGAGGGGAAAAAAAAAAAAACAGCGAAACCCGCAACAAAATCTTGAAGTGGGATCCAAAGACAGCACCTTTGTAAGAATCCTAGAATCTCCTCCCTTCTTGTTTTGGGGATTTGAAAGAAGCCAGGCGCATCAGTGCCCCAGCCTTGCCCATGAGCTTCCTGCCGCACTAATGGCCTGTCACAGCTGCTGGTGGCTACCAGCTTATTCTCTGTCTAGCAGGTGTCTGGCAAAAACATCTGTCTGAGTGCATATGCTCTGTGTTCAGCCTGGCTGGCTGATAAAACACATGCAATAGCAAAAAGAGTGAGAGGGGAGATGGTGCAGGTGGAAAGGAGGCTTGCCGTATGGAAAGACTCCGGGGATACCTGAAAGCTGTTGACTGGATTTCTAAGGTTGAAAGTCCAGATGCTGTGCACTCCGGATCAGCTGGCTGGGTGAGTTTTATACATAGAACAGTAAATAAGGCAGTAGAGTGGGAAGAGGTTTTTACTATTGTAGACCCCTTAAACATTCATTGTGTAATGAGAATTAAACTCTCTTACAGATTTGGGACTATCTCCTCATCTCACTGCCCTCATGGCAGGTGGGCGGCCATTAGGAAACAGCAGCAGCACAGGAGACACAGGTTTCAGCTGCTCACAGGATTCAGGTAACTAAGTCTCTTGCTCTCTTTTCTTGGGCAGAAGATTGCACTTGTAACTTGGCAGAACTCTCTGGGATAGTCTATTTACACACAGATGTCTTGGTGGATGGATGACATGAAGCATCTGTTCCAGCTGTTACAACAAAACTGCTGCAGTTGTTTTTTTCCTTCCTTACTCTCAATATATTTACCTGCAAAATACTGTTTACTCTAAGGAATGATGATCCTCCCTTGACAATGTGTCCTGGGAACAAGACTCACTGCTTTTGTGCCCTTCTCCTTTAGTTTCTATCGTTCTTCAGGGACTTTCCTGTATCCGCAAGGAACAGAGCAACAAAGTGCTGGGGAGAATGTGGTTCTCCGTTTCCTAGTTTGTAAGAGACCTTGTCTTGTTCATCCTGCAGTGTAAACATAAACACTTAGGACGGTTTCAGCTTATGATTGCATCACTACTTAAGATCTCTCAACTGAAGATGGTTTGGAAAAGGGAAAAAAGAGTTCTAACGGTAACTTTCTATCCAGAACTGTAGCTAGATTTTTCTTGCAGTTAGTTCAGCTACCACTCCTTAACTGCGCTAGTTACTTTAAAGAGTATTTCTGCTCTAGAGACACCAGAGGGTGATCTTCTGACATTTGCCTGGTGTTAGAGGTTTGTTTCTTACTTTTGTAAAAGAAGTCCATGGAGCTGGGATTTATTTTGGTAGTTGTTTTACGCTGGTAATTTTATGCCTGTTGTGGGTATTCTGCAGCTGTATGGGATAAAGGAGAATAGCATCCTGGTAAACCTGCCTCAGTTAAGAGGATGTTGTGTTATCATCTTTTGAGGAACGGTACTGAGCAGTTTAAACAAATGGACAAACCAAATACCTACCTAATGCTGTTAGGAGTGCCACTGTTTGTTATGGAGGGGGTACAGTCCATAGCCTGGGAATGGATACACAGTGATCAGCCTTGTGAAATGCTGTTTCACGGGATGCCTTTACTGTGAGGAACTAAAGACCAGGAACTAAAGTCTTAGTCTCTCTTCAATGCTGCCTTCTGTAGTACATGATACTGTGGCCTGTGAGGCAGTTGCAACTTTACCTGCCTTGGTAAACAGAAGCTGGGCTTTTTGTGTTGTGAAAAGCAGATGAAGTAGTAGGAGAGGAAAAAATCCAAGTGGTGCCAGCTGGTTACAAAATACTAAAGTGGGAGACCAGAGTCCTGGTTGCTAGAAATGCTGCCTTAATATCAGTTATTCCAAGGACAAAGATCTGCCCTGTAAGAATAAGAGGCTAGTCTCTTCACTAGCCTTATTTGAAAAAATGCACTGAACTAGTGCATTTGAAAAAATGCACTAAAATTCTGCTCCATGGAAGAAAGTATCTCTTTCTTCCTAGTGCCACCCTTCCATTGCACACCATGTTTCTGAAGTGGATTCTGTACCCTTGGAGATCAGTAAGAGTCTACTGTTTTCAGTAGACAGCCTCAAACCCAGCTGATGCACAGAACAGCACAGAAAGTTGTTAGCTGATTTGGGACTGTGTATTAGGGCAGCAGCTTGTTCTCTTTCTTGTGTGCTGGAGGGAGGTGTATGACAGAACACAAAAGTTTCACCTTAAAAAGTTTATCACTTTGCTGTATCACAATGAATTGTCAGCAAAGAGTAGACCTATGGAGCAGTATGTTGTCTAGAGGTACACCCCCCGCCATGCCTTTGTCTCGCTTTCTGTAAAATGGGCACTGGAACACGTTCTTATTGCAAAAAGAATAAATTTGGGGATCAAAAGCAGTCAAGTGGCTGAAGAGGGATGTGAAGCCACCATCTGGAGGAGTTATGAAACCTGCAAAGGCTCTTTGTCCTAGGCCTGTTGTCACACCACAGGAGTAAATGGACTGATAGTAAAGTGTCACGTATCGAGTGTGTGCAGGCTGTGTCTTCCAAGAGCAGCTTCCCTGAGGACTGCTCACTCAGCGCTGTCCTAGTGTCTCCCCGAAGTGCTTGCTCCGCTTCTCCCTTACACAGCAGAGACCAGCATCGTGAGGGAGGACTAGGCTGCAGTCTTGCCCTTTGTGTGAAAATATTGCAGAGATGCCTAGATAAATTTCTTTGTGCTTGTAAACTCTATTTTATATTAGAAAGGTGCAAAGCAACTGCAGGGAGGTAAAATAAAAAAATCACTCCTAAACTGATAAAATGACTCATTGGACAAAAATCATTCCTAACCAGCAAGGGATTTTTCCCCATTAAAATACACTTCAAGAAAGTCAAAATAGGTTATTAGAGACAGGCTAAATTGAACAGAAAAACTCTCCAGTTCACATTTCCATCCAGGTCTGATTACAAACGTGACGTTTGGCAGCTATGGTCATCTGCCTCTCAGGTAGCCATTGTGAGCGTCTTGTCTTCATCAGGAGATGGGGGAAGTTGTCCTCAACTTCACCCTTTATTTACTGAAGGTAAGGTTTCACCTTTGTCTGCTGTCCTATTGACATTACAAGCTCCGCAGCTGAGCATTTCGGAGCTGCTTGAGTTTTTAGATGGCTAATGAGAAAAGATTTCCAAATCCTTTCAATGAAAACTCTGACCTCATTCTTTTTCTGTGCAGTGTTTAATTCAAGCTGAAATTTTACTCGCAAAAGCTGGGTTTAGACATCTTTTGAAGGAACTGCTATAGAATGAAAGGTTTTTGCCACCGCTTAAATATTGTATCCCAGTGTTAGTCTGTTTTGCTTGAGAACTCTTGCTTTGTTTCAGGAACAGATGCAATGCTTCTTGAAGATTATAGCTCAGATGGCCCTCATGCCCCACACTGCATCTGTCCTCCTCGAAGGAGGAGTTCAGTGACGTTCGAAGATGAAGTAGAGCAAATTAAAGGTGGGTTTAGGGGTAAGTATGGAGATGCTCAGAACCAACTATATTGCCTGCTCGGGAAGCCTCCCAGGACCTTCAGAATTGCCTTAAAACATACCTGACCACTGGTCATCTTGACATACCTGACCATTCATGCAGGTACAACAGAAAGTAAGATCAGGTCTTTCTTCCAGTTCTCAAGTAGCAACAGAGAAGGACAAGATTCAGAAGTTGGCATTCCCTGCGTACACATCATTTATGTTGCACAGCAGTATCCCTCTGCAGCTCCACTCATCTGGTGGCTGTTGCAGTCTGTTTTCTGTTTCTCAAGGAATACTTTTTCCTGCCCTTATACTCTGATTCCATTATCCTGGTGTTTCTCATTTGCTGCCTCCTCCCAACTTTGTCAGTCACAGACTTGAAATTCTTCCATTTACAGACTTTAATGGTTTGAATGTAATTTCATTCTGTTTCACTTACTTTTTTTTACTTAACTTCATTTACTTTGCTGAGTATGTTTCTCAGCAGATATGGGTGAAAAATAAATGAACCACATGCACTTTTTTTTTCAGTCAACTCACTTGTTGATTCTGTGCTAGCAAAGTGTTGCTGTGATACAGATATGTACAGATATGTTTGCCATATCTGTAAAATATGGCAAACAGTTTCATTTAAGCTGATAGTTACAATAATATGGTCTAGAAGACTTGATAATAACAACTGAATTTCCTGAACAATAAATGATTGTGGATAGTACAAAAATGAGTAGAATGCCTTTAAGAATCAAGTAATAATAAAACCTGACCGATTTTTATGATTCTGAAATAATGAGAAGACTCTTTCTGTGGAATTTTCTCTTCAAACATCTTGGCAAAATTCACTCTTGCCCTCTTCCCAGCATGAGCTGATTATTTCCTTGGACAAATACATTACCGTATGTTTCCCATTATCTTTCTGACTGATTATGTAGGGGCAGGCTTTTTTTTTTTTTTTTTGTGGAGTTCAGTGAAAGGGGGGGGGTTTTTTGCAGGTGTTGCCCAACATGTTGGTGGGTAGAGAATACCTCTCTAGATGCTACAAAAGCAACTACAATGCTGAAGGGCAGGTGTATCCAAGGTAATAAAAGGTTAGGAAGAAGCGTACTACTGTCGTCAACTGCAGTCTTCAACCTCTCCTGGTGTGGAGTGCGCTGCATATTTTTCTGTGCAGTTCAGTGAAAGAGGGAGGTCTTAGTGCAGAAGTTCCCCACAGGTTTAGCAGTTCTCCCTGGCATGTGTCAGGGTTTTTGCGATCTCTGAGATTTTAAATTATTTCGGCAGCCTCATGGAAGGATTACATTTAGGATGAACACCTGTGTTGCCCAACATGTTGGTGGGTAGAGAATACCTCTCTAGATGCTACAAAAGCAACTACATTAATGCTGAAGGGCAGGTGTATCCAAGGTAATAAAAGGTTAGGAAGAAGCGTACTACTGTCTGCAACTGCAGTCTTCAACCTCTCCTGGTGTGGAGAGCTCTGCAACTTCCCCACTGGAAGTGGAACTGGGTCCCACAGTGTGGCTGGAACCAATCTAAGCCTAAGGACAGCAGACTGGTGATTTTAATCATGACTTGGAAGAAGCCCTTGGAATCTGGGGACTGTTAATCCATAAACACAAAGTCTGGTGTTTGCTGGGCTTAAAACCTGTTATAAAATAGCTCTTAAACTGCACTGTTCATGTCAATGAAGTGCAAGATCTTAGTCCAAATGCACTGAGAATCCCTGTAAGGCTGTAAGTTGTGCTTACAGCAGAGGAAGTACAAATTGAGGGTTCTGTTCCCGTCTTCTGCATGAATTCTTGTCTGATGCCAGACAGTTCCCATTGTCCCTAATCCTGGACTCCACGTAGTAAGCAGAAACCAGGCTGTTGACTTCAGTTGGGTACAAATTCGGACCAATAAAATTCTGTGTGCATAGGTTCAAGTTCAGAAAATCACTCAACATACACTTAATTCAAAGTTAAACATATGTGTATAAGCACTTTGTTTCATTAGATCTTTTTTTTTTTCCCCACTTGAATTGGAGGTAATCTTTATCTGCTTGACCTGTCAAGGTCACTCTGAAGCTTTGTGTTCATAGAATGATTTAGGAACCCCAGGTATTGTCGGTAAATGTGCTCTGCAAGGTAGTTATTTTGCAGAAGGCATGATCATACCTTTACAAAAGGATCAATATTAGTCTTCAAGTATTTGCGCAGCCATGCTGATCAACTTAATTTTCTGCTATGTTGCCTTTTTTTTCAGAAGCTGCAAAGAATTCTGTTCTTCATGTAAAAGCCGAAGTCCATAAATCTCTGGACAGTTACGCATCCAGTTTAGCAAGAGCTATTGAAGCTGATGTAAAAATCAGTTTGTTTGGGGAAGATGCTTTACCAGGAGCTCTGTTCCCTGTACGGACTCTTCCAGGAAGCAGTGTGAACACACGGCGTGGTATCAGGCCCCATGCTAGCCAAAGACTTCAGTTGCAGAGCATTGATGAAGGGAGTGTTTGACAGGAGCACTGGAGTAAGAAAACAGAGTGAAACCACTAAGCGGGACCTGCTACAGCTGTTACTGTTTTCACAGAACCAGGATGCCTTGTCGGGATGTTTTCAGTGTTCTTTCAACACTTGAAAACCAGCTGAATTCTGGTACTTACATCAGCATTTTACAGCAGTATTTGTTTACTGGTTAGGGTGCTATTGACTCTTTTGTGCCATGTCTTAAATCTTATCACACAGTGCATAGGAATGCAGGGTTTGGTTTCATCGACCAGATCATTAGTCTGTCGAATCTTGGGTTCATTATTGGCCAAAGTGGATACAGGAATGAAAAAGGAAAAGTATGTGCAGTGTTTAATTCATTATTGCATTGATCCTTTTGACCACCAGAATAATCAGTTTATCCTTGATAGCTGGAGTGCTCTGATGTGCATTGGATACTACATACAGCCTTACTGTCACAGACTCTCAAATGATGGAGCATGGACTTCACTAAGGGACAAAACCTGAACTTTTCAGAGAGCTCATGCAGATTATGGTCCTACTTACCCTTACTAGTGGATATTTCTGGCTGTTCAGCCATCAGAATGCCAGATCTGAAACTGGATTGTGCATTGCTTCTGCATTACGACCCACCAGCTTCTCTAGGTGTAATGGGTGGAAGCAGACCTGTGCTGAAAATACGACAGAGAGTGGTATTTGAGGAAATCATCAATGCAGAGTTCTTAGTTTCTCTGAGAACTTCAATTCACTTCCCCAGTTTTGCTTTTACTGAAAGGGCACTCTACGGCTGTGGTAATCTTGACAGAATATAAATAAGGTATTACCACTTTATAGTCAGGATTCACCTATCTAGAGAGAAAGGTTCTGAGGTTTTGGGGGTTTTTTTTAATCGTGAGGGAATGTAGTATTTAAGCAATAGTTACCTCAGTGCGTATATTTCTTGGAGTATTAATTCATTAAGCTCTAAAATAAGAACATTTGGCACTTATATTGCACTTTGCATGTTCTTAAGCACTGTACAGACATTACCTTGTTAGGCCTTTGTGAGAGGGTCGGTCAGCCCTGCTTGCCAAAGAAGGGGAACTCGGCAACAGTCAAGCTGCTGGCAATGAAACATGCTGCAAAGGTGGAAAGGTTTATTACAAAAAGAGGGATGAAGTGGATCATAGGAGAATGCCCGTCTTCAGGAACCTTTCTGTGCCTTCCCGGGCTGGCCCCTTCCTTCCTTTGTGCGGGTTACAGCCCTGCCTTACTGCTGCTTTCAAAGAGAGGGAGACATAAGCGAGTAGGATAACTTCTTGGGGTGGATGTCAGTAGCAAATTTACTTAAGGACCAAGGATTTGCATTTGTTTACTCTCTGTCTGCTCCCCCCTGCCTTCACCTTTCCCCAGAAGTGGTTTATATGAGTTTTTGCTGCAGACTGTTTGGAAATTGGGGGCAGGATGCTTCCGTCTGGGCAAAAACTGGGTGTATGCTTGTTAAGTTATGGCTGTGTGCGACTTACTTGGAGGCCTAAAAGCAAACTGTTTTTGAGGCAGAGCCTCAGTCCAGTACTGTATTTAGACATCCTATTTGTCTGTGTTCCCAACAAAGAAATATATTTCAGCACAAGCTTACGTCCATCTCTGGACAAAGCAACTTGACTTTATGAACTAGGCTGAATCCCATTACATTCCCATGTAAGATTTAACTGCATGCTTAAAATTCAGTACATGGTTTGCTGATTAAGAACAGGCTGTTAAAGCAAGAACACTTAACCACAAGTAAAACAGCTCTTTGCATAAGGAATGAATACAGGAATGAAATGACTAATAACGCTGAGGTCCTCATTCCTGTATTTTTTGCTTCTAGTGTGTTAGCTAATTGGCACCTGTGGGCACTCATTACAAAAAAATAATTAAAAATCCCGGTATTTGCCAGGAAATGTCCTGCACTGAGGTCATTATTGCTATCATTAACATGACAGTCACAGTTGCTCGTAGTACTCGGCACTGCTTAAGGTATACGCTTGCCTCTGGTGGCTTGAAGTATTTTTGACTGCATCCCTTTTATTTCTTATTCCTGCTTCGAAACAAGCTGAGCAAAGTTGTCGCTGAATGTGAAAAGGGCACACGTGAGTAGGAATGCACTGTGCCGGAGTGAAGTCGGTGCTCGCCAAAACCGGTGTGTATTTAGGAGGAGATATTCCAAGGCACATGTGAAAGCACAGAATTGTTAGTATTGTGTAAAAAGCACGTTTTTCACACAGGTACTGAGCCAAATTCAGCCTTCAGGCAGGTCAGTGGAGTTGCATCAGTTTACACCGTGACTGAATTTGGCTGTCAGTGTTAGTTTCACTAATCCGTTATTTAGTGTAATTGTCGTTAGTATTTTTGCTAAACACATTATAACCCTTCCGTAATTCTGTTATTACCAGAGGCATTATCTCACGTGAATTGTCATTTGCAAAAGCAGCTATTAAGAAATGCACACGTTTTGTAAAACTGTATTCCCCGTCTCAAATACAAAAGAAGAAAGCCCCGTTTCCAGCTTCTGGTGGCCCACGGTGTTTGTTTATACAACTGTTATTTCGACTTAAGTTTATTTTTAAATAGTTTACTTTTAAAAGTATATTGAACTCAACGGATGGACCCGGCAGCAGCGGCAGCTGGAACTGTTTCCACCGTACAGGGACGCACGCCGGGCGAAACGCTGGTCTCCCGCCACCGGGCTAGCTTTCGGTGCGCGGCCGTAGCCGGTAACCGCGGCCCCAGGCGCGGG
Organism: Aptenodytes forsteri; assembly: GCF_000699145.1. Taxonomy (NCBI): domain Eukaryota; kingdom Metazoa; phylum Chordata; class Aves; order Sphenisciformes; family Spheniscidae; genus Aptenodytes; species Aptenodytes forsteri. The sequence goes on from NW_008794443.1 coordinate 5,913,128, forward strand.
AGCTCCCCGCCGGACAGGCAGCGAGCGCATCCCCGTGCGCTCCGTCAAACAGGCCCCCAGCGCGGTGAAAATCGGTGGGAACGGCCTTTAGGTGCTGCGTGGTCCCGCGCAGCTGTCTGAACACCAAGCAAGATTCGGGGGCGGTGCGGGCTGGCCCCGGAGCGGCGCCTGGTGTAAGGCAGGGAGCGCCTCAAGCCCGCGAG
>NW_008794443.1:5913760-5925631 GCF_000699145.1 Aptenodytes forsteri
GGGGGAGGTCCGCCGGGTGCGGGGGGGCTCCCCGTCTGACCAGTTCCCCTCTTCTCCGCCCTGCAGGGTCCCTCTGCTTCCTGAAGACGGGCGTCCGCGATGGCCCCAACAAGGGGAAGAGCTTCTACGTGTGCGGAGTGCAGGGCCCGGCGGCCTGCGGCTTCGTCCTCCCGGCGCCGTAGGTGCAGGGCGGGGGGGCCTCCCCGCTGGTGTGCGGCTGGGGACACACACGCGGCTGTTTTGAGGGAAATTCTGTGCTGTGTCAGCAGTAATAAACTTTTATTTTCTTAGTCGCGTAGTCTTTGAAAAGACTCTCCGAGTATTTTGTCCCAAGTAATTGTTTTTGCCGCTGCTGTTCCCTGGGCAGCTTGTCTTGTCTTTGTTCTAACTCTTTTCCTTTCCTCTTTTCAGTATTCCTGCTTCTCACTGCTTGATCCATGAGGGAAGCACGGTGGAGCTGCAAGTCCTGGTTCAGCAGCAGGACAGAGATGAATACCAGTAAGTTCCTCAAAGTGGAAACAAAGGTTTGTTGTACAGGTTTGAACATTTGGAATTGTTTGATGGTGGCAGACTTGCAATTACCTTCTAGAATTGAAAGGGCTTAACCAGCCTTGAGGCCTTCACTTAGCATGTTTCAAAATGTTTGCTCTTTTTATTAGCAATTATATTTGATGGTATAAACCGAAGTGATCACATAATGAGGTTTTTTTAACAGAATTGAACATGGCTCTGTGGCTGGGTTCATCCAAGACTCACGATGGTTACATCGAATTCGCCAGTTTTAATTCTCATAAAGTTCTTGCAGCAGTCCTGGTTGGCTGCCAGTTTAAAAAAAGATCACATCCAAAGTTTTTCTGTTCCTGAGGTGCTTTAAGGATGAGGTGGCCTGTGCAGTGTAGCTAAAAGAATAGCTGTTTCCTTATACCTTGAAATCATAGGACACTTCTGAGACTCTGAACATAGACAATATTCTTGCCTGAGCAGGTTGGGTTTTTTTATTGCTAAAATTAAAAACCAAACAACTCAAAACCCTAGGAATCTTCATCCAGAGAACAATGCTTTTTTAAAAAGCTTTATTGCCAGCGTTCACGGCCTTTTGCTATGTAGGAGTCTGGATGTAAAGTGCAGATCAAGAGAACTTGTCTGTGATGTTTTTGGTGCAAAGTACTTTTTAAAGAATGCTTAGAGTTCCTTTACTGGCTCCTGCAGTTCAAATCTTGTTTTATTCTTTGGTAGGTTGTTTTACCGATGTCTTAAAAGTAAGTTGAATGGGAAGAAATGGTGTGGAAGCATCCCATGGCAGGTATGAATGTTTCATTTGTATTCTAGTATCAGCTTATCCCAGCATGACTTTTCATTCTGTATTCTGTAATCACCTCTGAGACTACATAGTAGGAGAGCTTGTATTTTCTAGCTGAAAAGTGTGTCAGCCTGCTGCCCTCCAGATGAGACTTCTCTTACTCCTAAATTGTGTGAAGTAATCGCTGTTCTCCAGTCTTAAAAGAAACTTGGGTTTGATCTCTGGACGTCTTCTTTTCTTGAGGATGATGCTGTTGGGACTTGATCCCCCATGCCATGAGAATGGCAAAGAAAGCAGAAAACCAGCAGTTTTGTTTTGTTTTCCTTGTAATATGTTTATCCTGATCCTGCTAAAATGATAGGAAAGATGATGTACATAGAGAATGAAGTCTTGCTTGAGATGGCCAGGTTGTGTGCATAGTTAGCAAGCTTTAATAATTTGTACGTTAGCACTTACTCACTTGTATATATTGCAGGACCCCCATGCCATAATGGCAAAGAAAGCAGAAAACCAGCAGTTTTGTTTTGTTTTCCTTGTAATATGTTTATCCTGATCCTGCTAAAATGATAGGAAAGATGATGTACATAGAGAATGAAGTCTTGCTTGAGATGGCCAGGTTGTGTGCATAGTTAGCAAGCTTTAATAATTTGTACGTTAGCACTTACTCACTTGTATATATTGCAGGACCCAAAAGCTACCAGTGTGTCAAAAACCTTAGAATCACAGCCCAACACAGCACCTCTCTTCAATCCCAGTGGCCAAAGAAATCCGTTCAAAGTGATAGACAAAAATTGTGAACCATCGTCCTGGAAACAAATTAAGCAAGGCAACGGAGAGGAAAGTAAAGCAAAAGGAGTAAAAGCAGAGAAAGAAAGCGTACTGGTGTCACACAAAGAAAAGAAATCGACTTCTGATTCCTCCACAGAGAAAGAACCTGTAGAAGGGCTGAAAACTAAAAAGAAGCAGTCCACGGGAAATAGGATTGATCCAGAACTTAAGGAAAGCACAGGGTCTGAATCTAAACTTGGTCTTTCTGAGACTTGGAAAGGGAAAAACACCCTTTGGGAGGAAGAGAAATATGGTGGCAGGGAATCCAAGAAGTCTTCCGAGTCTGTGGAGAAAGAGCCAGGCAGGAGATCCAAGCTTTTTCCACTAAGTCTTGGAAAGCAAAGTACAAGTACCAAGCCTCCAGAGGAGGAGCAGCTCGGAGAGCAAAGCTTAAAAAGCTGTGTGGATAAACAAACCAGGGGGGAAGAATACGTTGGTGGGAAGAATGGAAAGGCGAAACCGGTATCTAAAGAAGACGCTATTTCCCCAGCGGTACCACAGTCAGCGTTGCAACATGCTGCCCTGAAGGGAGGAGCAGAGACAGTGCCACCCAAGACACAAATCAGGCCAGGGCTGGGACAGCCTGCTGATGAAGTCTCTGGCAGTGATGCTGATGAAGTAGGATTTGTTTATTCCTCATCAGGTGAAAGTAAACCTGAGAAATCAGTTGAGGGTTTGCAGTCAAGAGAGATTCCTTCAGGAAAATCAGGGGAGAGTATGCAGGGGACACCTTTGCCAGGAGTTGCAGCATCGCATCATGTGGAAGGACCCCAGGACCCTAAAGCTCTTCACAACCATCTTGTAGTCCAGCTGAAGCAGAAGAAGGTCAATTATTGCACCTGTTACTCCTTTTTTTTTCTTTTTGGTTCTGTGTTCAGGGTGACTTCCCTTACTTGTGATGGGCATCAGAATATGGTATCCCCTCACAGCAGAAACTCAAAATATTTGGATGGTTTAGGAAGATGGGGCAAGGGAGGGAATTCAGCCTAGGCGCAGGCTAGTTGTTTTTAGCCACATAGGAGACAATTACCCCTAAGGTAGTACAACCTTCTGCATTTGGGGGTGCTCAGTTTTCACCTGCCTGAGGTTGTGTCTGTCTCTTGCCCAGAAAGTAATTTGCCTAAGATGGAACAGCACACAGACAGCTTAACCTTTTTAAATAACGTGGCTGTTTCTAGTGGTCTCTCTTGGCCTTGTGGAGTAAAAGTGATCTAACCATGAAAACTCACACTAAGAGGAAATAAACTACCTGTTTGCTTTTTTTATAATTGCCAATAATTATGTTTCATAGTTTTTATTATAAAAACCCCTGTTTGCCTAGAGCTCAGAACAGATCCTCAAAATAAACAGTCAGAACTGTTGTTCCTGCTAGTATAGCAAGAAACGTGCAAGTAGGTTGAACTTCGGGTGCTTTGAGAGATGTTAAGATTGTCCAAGTCACTTGACTACCTGTTCATCCTGTTTCATAATAAGGGGGGGGGGGCCTGCATCCTTTCATCTCTTCGTTCATCCTGAAAAAGGGGGGGGGGGCCTGCATCCTTTCATCTCTTCTAAAGTATGCTAATGCTTAGTTTATTTTCTGCTAAAAGACTATTTAATCACACTGAATGGCACTTAAATGCTTTTGGAGATTGTAGAACAGTATCAAAACACAAATTACTGTGGCATAAGGTTAGTGTTTTTAAACTTCTGACTTGATTGTTCTCTGTTGGCAGAGAGCTTGATAAACACATTCAAATTTTGGATTCTTTTTTGTTTTGCAGAGTACATTGGCTACAGTGAACATCCAGCTGCTGCCAGATAAAGGGGAACGGTTATTAAAGCAAGTGCAGGATTTGGAAGCTGCACTCAGTGCTCTTAACATTTCGACAGCAGATACTACTAAAAAAGGTAGGGCTACATTTTTTTGCCCCAGAACTTTGCAAAACAGTTTGTCTTACTATAGTTGTTAATATTGAGGAAAAATAGCATAAACTTATATATGGCATGTGGCCTATATAAACTTTGTTGAGATTCACTGAAGATGAAAAGTGTTAGTTGCAAAGTGTGTGTCTGGGAGAGGATGAATGGAACAACTCAAATGTTTCCTCTGAAGTGTGGTGGCTTCCCAAGAGAGTTTCCTCCCATGGTTAGGACGCAGGGCTAGTTCTCTTTCCAGCTTTGGCTACATGATTGAGGCAGCTGTCCCTCTGAGGACTTGCCAGTGAAGTGTTAACTTCCTCTTTGTTGCAGTATGGAACCATGCTGCTTATAGAATCATAGAATCGTTTAGGTTGGAAAAGACCTTTAAGGTCATCGAGTCCAACCATTAACCTAACACTGCCAAGTCCACCACTACACCGTGTCCCTAAGCACCACATCTACAGGTCTTTTCAATACCTCCAGGGATGGTGACTCATGTTTTGGCTGCTGTGTCTGAATGTTTAAGTTACCAGATGCAAGATAAGCAGCTTCCAGTGTGCCATTCCTGTAAAGTGATTTCCTAATTCTATTAACTAGTATTAATCACCTATGGAAGAGAGGCATTTTGCTGAGTTACCTGTACGATCACCTCAATAGGAGAGTTACTTTGTAATCATAATATCAATTGTGTTGATGAAAAGATCCAGTTTGACAACTCTGGAAACTGAAGATCTCTAGCAAAGAAACAGTAACTCGGGCCACCACACAACAAGCAGTCCCAATGTCTTATAACATAATCTGGTTTTAAGCAGGACAGACCTTTCCAGGAAGGAGAGAAAAGCTCAGAGTTCTTGGCCCATTCATTCTTGGATGTTTTGGTAGTTTTTGTGACCAAAACATTGACAAGAAAGATGTCTTTAAAAGGAATAAATCCTCTGGGAATAGTGTGCAAAATTGACCTTGTTTTTGCACTAATCTGACCACAGTTGCAAAGTTCACTGTGTTGGTATAAACCACACACTGAGGCTTGAGCTGAACTGCATTGCCTGTCATGTAGGAGCAGGCTAAGAGCACGCATGTTAGTAGTTGCAGTGGCTCAGCTGATATGGTAACCTGCTACCCTGCTGTTAAATCCGTGTGACCACTTAATAATATTTTGCAAGCAGAACGTTGGGCAAAACGAAGGCCCTTCTCTGGGCTGTAACCCAAGGCTCTGAGGTCCATCGTGCAACCTTTTCAGCCTGCAATTCCTTTCTTCTTAAGGGGAGGATAGTGCAAGCAGTGGCTGTCGTGAGGAATCTTTGCCTAACCCATTTGGCAGGCCAGGCGGTACAAAGCTGATACCACCACTACCGCTCCAGGATCCTATAGCAGGGACCTCTTCAGGCTCACACAGTCACACCTCTGCTGCTGCTGCTTGGGGTTCCAGTGAATATTGTGGCCGTGGTTTTGGAGGTAAGTATGGAAAGACTTTTTTTTTTTCTATTAAAGACAACACTGGTGAGGACTAGTTTTCAAAGAATCCTGCAACTTGTGGATATATGCGAGAGTACTAAACCTCTTTTATTACTGTGAGCTGCGTACTGCCCCTCGGGCATCTGTAGCCATTGAGATCAATCTCTGAGATGAAAGAGCTGCTTGGGAGAGCTAGCTTTGTAAACACACCTCATGCATAATACTGTATCTTTTCAGTGAACTCTGGTGTGCAGAATCTATATGGAGGAAGAATGACAGAAGACCGAATCAGGGCTGTACACAGTGCCACAAGTGATGCTATTAATCATCTTCACAAATCTCTGGAATCCTGTCCAACGGAGCAGACAGCAGCTGAAGATCCCTCTGGCCTGAAGGTGAGTTGGCAAGGATGGAGGATGTTGTGCTGCTGAACTTAGAGGTTTACTGTTACCTCCGTTGTGAAATGTAACATCAGAGTGATACGCTAGAGCATCCTGTCCTTTCACATTTTACTTTGCAGTTTTCAACCTGCTGGAAGGAGGCACTCTAATTATTTCCCACCCATGAGAGTTCCTTCAGATTGGCAGTACTGATGTTCTAACCTCCTGCTGTGGTGTCTTCAGAATATTTAGTGCTTGAATGAAGTAGTAGTACCTAAGACAAAGCAACCAACTCACAACCATTTGTTTGTACACGTCTGGCAGAGCAGAGGCAGGTCTCTAGTGAGAACTTTGTTATTGCTCTTTTCTCCCAGTTAAGTCTCCCAGTGAGCTATAAGAAATAGTCTTTTTAAAGTGTTGCAGATGATCGAGTTCATGCAAACCAATGGACTCCAGAGTAGTCAGTTCTGATTTACCAAAGAGCAGCTCTTTATCTCTACGGTGGTAGAGAACCCATAGTTGAGGTTATGTGCAAGGTACTGTAAGGCACTTGCCTCTGCAAGGTGGTGTGTTGATGTATATATGTTGTGTCACTTGCCAGATCCACTTGGGACCTTTTCAGTGTTGGGGAAGGCCATGTAATGTCTTATGACGATAGTATGTAGTCCGTCTTCTTGTCTTTTAAGAATCTGTAGGGGTCTTAGACTTGGTGAGAAAAGGGGAAGTGTTCTTAATCCCCCTCCTTGACAGCGATGCCTGTTGTGAGCAAGGTAGGCTTGGGTGGATTTTCCACCTGAACAAGCCACCCTCCCGTGCTCTCAGAGCACTGTGAGGTGCTAGGATGGTTTGTGTGTAAAGCATTAGCAAGACTGATCTGTGGTACTGCTGACTTCCTGTCTGCAGGAGATGCTTATCTTGGGTGTCCCTGTCCATGTGGGAAAAGAACAGGTAGGCAAACTCCCTTTAGTAAGATTGTAATAGGACAGTTCAACTGGATAATTTGGTACAGAAAGCAGAAGTGTCTGAAGTTTGCAAGGTGTTTCCTTCAAATCCTCTGTCTCATCCTTTCAGGTTCCGCTGCTGCTGCATCAAAAACAAGCGCTCGCATGGCTACTCTGGAGAGAGAGTCAGAGACCATGTGGAGGAATTCTGGGTAAGCAACAGAACAGGAAAGTGGATTTTGGGGGGCAGATTTATGGTAGCAAAAGCTTGGCACAGCTGAGGGAACTGGGAACTGGGGTTGTTTAGCCTGGAGAAAAGGAGGCTGAGGGGACACCTTATCGCTCTCTACAACTGCCTGAAAGGAGGTTGTAGCGAGGTGGGTGTTGGTCTCTTCTCCCAAGTAACAAGTGATAGGACAAGAGGAAATGGCCTCAAGTTGCACCAGGGGAGGTTTAGATTGGATATCAGGAAAAATTTCTTCACCGAAAGGGTTGTCAAGCATTGGAACAGGCTGCCCAGGGAAGTGGTTGAGTCACTATCCCTGGAGGTATTTAGAAGATGGTTATGGTTCTATAACTTACTCGGAGGCCAATAACTAGTTATTTTGTAGGCATGTCAAGGGGCTTGTCTTTCTGTGCCCTTCGACCAATTACAGCTATTAACCCATTACTAAATCATGCTCTGAAATGATCAGACGTGTATTTTTATTTCCAGGGCTCCCCAGGGCAATTTCTGTTGCAGTCTTTACCTCAGTGTAGATCTGAGCTAGGGGGGCTCATTTCTGCAGGTCATCACAACTTCTGTGTGTCTCTTTCCAGCGGATGACATGGGTTTGGGGAAGACTCTAACGATGATTGCTCTCATTCTGGTCCAGAAGCAGCTGAAGACAGAGAAAAGAAAGGAGAAGTTAGAAATATGGCTATCCAAAAATGGTACAGAATTGTTTCCATCATACAGTACATACATTATGATGCACTGCCATTTGAAATGCCCAAAGCGTTATAGGCTAACAGCTCTTAAAACAACAGAGTCTTATCTGTGCTCACTTCCCTTCTGTAGGACAATTCCATGGGGCTTAGTGTTTAGTGCACTCCCTTGTAAGGCTTTTCTCTTGATCAGTGTCATTTGTTCTTCCATTGGATGTGTAGGATTTCCTAATTCATTGCTTTATGTTGTTTTAGATTTTTTTTATCGGTTAGTTTCCTGAACCAGGTAAAGCCAGCATATGCTGTTTTGAAAAAAGTTTTATAGTTTTTTCAACATACACAAGCATATGCAGTTTTCATAGCGTAAGGACTTAAATTAGTTACTACTCACCTCCTTGTGACTGGCTTTTTCTTTTTTTTTTTTTTTTTCTTCTTTTTCCCCCATAAGATTTCTTTTATCTTGTCCGTGGAGATAAGGGATGTTAGAGTCTTTAAACAGTATAGCTTCTGTGTCCACAACCTGTCACTGTCTCTATCCTCATGGAATTGGTTGGGCTACTTTTTCCTGTTTTGCCAAGCTTACTGACCGTGTGGTTTTTTTTTTCCTGTGTGGTTCAAAATGGTAACATTTCAGTCTTCTAGAACAGGAAAGAAGCATTTGTTTGGAACTGTATTCTCAGGAGAGATCAGGGTTAGTTCCTGAATTCTAACCTTTCAGCTTATCCAAAGGAAGTGCACAGATATGTAGTGTAACTCTGAGTGGAGAGCAAGTGATGCTTTAGTGTTTAAGTAGAGTTTTTTCCACCCAGAACTAACAGTCCCCAGGAAAGCAGTGTGGAGATGTCTGCTTTGCAAACTGTGTTAGCAGGAAAATTGGACCAATCTTCTTAATTGTTGTGACTTTCTAAAACTTCTGTCTTTGTTGTAGTCTAATGTGAAGACATTGAAACCTGTCTGCAATATTTCCCTGCAGATTCTACTGTTATCCCTTCCCACAGCACTTTAATCATTTGTCCTGCATCCTTGATCCATCACTGGAAGAAAGAGATTGACAGACGTGTGGGCTGTGGCAAACTGAGGGTGTATTTGTACCACGGGCCAAACAGAGATAAACATGCAGAGATGTAAGTGCTAAACCATAAATATGACCAAGAAAAGTAAAATACTACTTAGTGAGAGATTGTGTGTGTCAGAGTTGAAATTCAGTGGTTGTAGAATGATGGAAGAAGCTGAAGTGTGGAAATGTGGAGGATCCAGAAGGTCAGGCTGATGGCTGCTGTCAGGGTGTATATAGCAAAACCTTTATGACCTGTACCCATGCTGAGCCGTTCTGGTGTGGGCTATTGCTGTTCCTGATAACAAAAAAAGGTGTACATTCTCTGAAACATCTCTTGCTTGCAGAGAATGTCAGTGGTGGTTTCTTCCATGCTTGTGCTTTCTGGTTATATTTTTTTTTTTATCAGCTGTATGTGTAGATCAGAAAATTTTCTACACCACTTCAGGCCATGCTCAGCAGTGTTTCTAGGTGCCATATTCTAAGTAGTGTTCCTCTCATGTGGAGTGCATTCTATACCACTGGCTTTTACCATCTTGAGCTTGCTGTGTCTACTTTCAGTATCCATAAAACGGGGACAACGTGCCCTTCCTGTTTGACTGCTATGAAGCTCCATTTTCTGTAAAACTCTGCACTTCAGCTCTTGTAGAACTGGGTTCTTAAACCTTGAGCATGCATTTTGTCTGCCTTGCAAAATGCATTCCTCAGCTGTTCTTATTCCTGATTACTACTTTCCCTTTGTGCAGGCTCTCTGAATACGATGTTGTTGTCACAACCTACAGCCTTGTCTCCAAGGAGGTTCCCACAAGCAAAGAGGAGGGGGAAGTCCCTGCTGAGGACCATGATGTGGGGGTGAGAAGCCATATTCTTGATAGAAGATTGCCTTATCATTTTGCTCTGAGGTGTTGCAAGCCATTATTGTTTCAAGTAGCACCTTATGTATGATACAGTGAGCAGTAGGTTGAATATTTTTTTCCCCCATAAGTCCCCTGTTGAGTTTGCACAATAAAAATACAGTGATGAGAGAAAGTGCTGTGAAGTGTAGAAAGAAAACGGGGGGAAAATATTCACAATAAATCTGTTCTGTAGTAATATAGAATATGCTACATGGAATAAATTGAAATGTCCTAAAAAATAATTTTAAGACCGCGATGATGAATCTCATACTCCTCCTTTCGAGGTGAGACCGTAAAGGAACACTAGAATCTCCTGCTTGGTATTCTTTGCTGCTTGAAGCACCAATGTCACTTTAAACTACCAGAAACCTGTCGCGCTCAGGCTCTGGGTCCGTCTGAACTGAGACTGTGGCAGCTTACATGCTGCACTCTTGAAGAAACAGTAGTGTCTTTGCTAGGCTATGAAAAATAATAAAGTGATTGCTGAATGCTTACTGAACTTGGCTACACAGTGTAGAGGAAGTCCCTTGCTGGTGGATATTTTTGTCTCCTAGCTCTGTGCACAGATCTAGATGTAGCTCTTAAAGCAAACAGGCCTTTGAATTTCCTGAAACTTCAAGGTGACATCTATAAAACTGTAGAGGGATCAGAATAATTGTATGTGGTCCTTTGTCCCAGCCTAGCAAAATTTTACTGATATGAAATGCCTCTTGGGAAGAAAGAGGTGATAAAATGTTAAAAGCAAGAAAAACAGCAAAAGATTAGAAATTGTTATTAAGAACAGGCAAGCGTTACATTCTTTGGCTTATAAACTTTCATGGAAGCTTTGGAGAGCTGATTTTTTTTGAGAGCATCTCTTACATGACAGTAAGAGCTCAGATTACTGCCGACTAACACCAGGAAAAGGCTTCTTGCTGGAAAAATATGTTTACTTGTAGCTCTTTAGAGAGCCTAGCAAGGTTATTGCTCTGTGTTATAAATAGTCTGCTTTTCTTTCAGAGTGGGTCATCTCCCTGTTCCCCTCTGCTCAGGGTAGCTTGGGCTCGAGTTATATTGGATGAAGCTCACAATATTAAAAACCCAAAGGTTCAAACCTCTATAGCTGTGTGCAAACTGAGAGCCAGTGCCAGATGGGCTGTCACCGGGACACCGATACAGAACAACTTACTGGACATGTACTCTCTCCTGAGGTGAGCTGACTGCACGTGAGGCACGCGGACAGGCCTCCCATTCCAGTAATTCTTCATTGACAAAGTGCTGAAGTTGTTTCTAAGATATGTGAGGCAGCGAGACTAGTTGTATTAACACTTCAGGCACTGGATTGCAAAGGCTGCGGCTGAAGCATTGCACAAGGCTGACCATGTGTCTACTGTAGCGTGTAGCTATTCTGCTTTCATAGAGGACAAAGGGGAAACTACTTCAGATCTCCTATGTCTCCAAGATGAATATCCACAAAACCAATTTTAATGAACAGCAGTTTTGTGTGATAATCCTTGTTCCTACCAGGGCAGCCTGGCAGGACTTTATTAAAGAGTGTTGTGCTACAAGGGCATTGAAAAAAAGCGTGAAAACTGTGGCTTCTCTAAACAAATGATAAACAGGTTAAACTCTGCACTACTCATTACTGAGCGGGGAAAGATTGTGAAGGGTGTTGGAGAACCAGAGAGAACTTGCATTTGAAATTTATTTCAGATAATTGAAATTGAATTTTAAATTAAGAGGTACAGGATTTTGAAATAACAAATGAATATGCTTTTTGGCAAGTGCCTGTGCTTCTTGATGCCCTTCATTTGCTGGTCATGCTTGAGACATAATGAGCTAAGGGGAACTGATGGGTACAGAACCAGAAAGAGACTTTCACTGTGCTAGTGATGGTAAGACTTTTGAGCAAACAAGTTATCGGTGTTGTTACACTGGAAGTGTTTTACTGCTCCTAACAGTTGTGGCTGAACCAGAAATGGTTTGTTTTGGATAGCAAGGAATTTGGTTCTGGTCTGTCGTGGTTTAACCCCAGCTAGCAACTACCCCCAGCCACTCGCTCACTTCCCTCCGGTGGGATGGGGGAGAGAATCGGAAGTGAGAAAACTCGTGGGTTGAGATAAAGACAGTTTAATAGTTTAATCAAAAGCTGCACACGCAAGCCAAGCAACACAAGGAATTCATTCACCCCTTCCCATCGGCAGGCAGG
>NW_008794443.1:5928728-5929133 GCF_000699145.1 Aptenodytes forsteri
AATTGGAAGAGTAAAAGTGAGAAAACTCGTGGGTTGAGATAAAGACAGTTTAATAGATAAAGCAAAAGCTGCACACGCAAGCCAAGCAACACAAGGAATTCATTCACCCCTTCCCATCGGCAGGCAGGTGTTCAGCCATCTCCAGGAAAGCAGGGCTCCATCACGTGCAAGCAACACAAGGAATTCATTCACCCCTTCCCATCGGCAGGCAGGTGTTCAGCCATCTCCAGGAAAGCAGGGCTCCATCACGTGTCACAGTTACTTGGGAAGACAAACGCCATCACTCTGAACGTCCCCCCCTTCCTCCTCCTTCCCTCAGCTTTCTGTGCTGAGCATGACATCTATATGGTCTGGAATATCCCTTTGATCAGTTGAGGTCAGCTGTCCCAGCTGTGTCCCCTCCCA
>NW_008794443.1:5929217-5935222 GCF_000699145.1 Aptenodytes forsteri
AGTAACGAAACATCCCTGTGTTATCAACGCTGTTTCCAGCACAAATCCAGAACATAGCCCCATACTAGCTACTGTGAAGAAAATTAACTCTGTCCCAGCCAAGACCAGCATGTGGTCATTCAGGAGTAACTGAAGAACTTTTCTTCCCTTGGTATGAAGTCTCCTTCCCTCCTGTTGTAGGTTTCTACGTTGCTCTCCATTTGATGAACACAAAGTGTGGAAGTACCAGGTAGATAACAACACAAAGAAGGGAGGAGAGAGGCTAAGCCTCTTAACCAGGAGCCTCTTATTACGGAGAACTAAGGACCAGCTGGATTCAACTGGCAAGCCCTTGGTAAGAACTTCACCTTCCACAACCACACAATCATTCTGTTGTTTTTGTTGCAGCAGCCAGTCGGTTCTTTACATGCATAAGTTTGTTTATGAGTGGGTTTTTCTCTCTACTGTAGTCTCTTGAGCAAGAGGAATGAATGCCCGTGGGATCCTTTGGTTGCTTATCCAGAAAGCAGAAATATTTAATAATAGAATAATTAAACTTTTTAGTTATAAATCACATGCAGATGAGAATATGTCAAGTAATTGCAAGTAGATGCCCACTTAGTGGAAAGTTAGTCTAGGTCTCTGAGCTAGCCTAGATAGCTGAGAATCAAAGCTGCTCTGTGTCAAATGGATCTGGTGCATGCTGGGGCACTGGCTTTCCGCATTACTCTCTACAAATAGTCTGTTAAACTGAGTATTAGGTCATTGGTGTGTGTGTGTAAGCCTTTAAAAGGTGTAGTTTTGGTGTACTGTCTGATTCTGAATGGGGAACTGAGAAGCTACTTTTACAATGCAATAAATGAATCCCTCCATGGTAGCTACGTGGCAGTCAATGCTTAGTTGCTCATGCCTTTTGCTGTCGGATGATTTGGAATAAAGATTTTTATCTTGAGTGTTAACCAGGCTACTTGGAGTTCTGCGGGTATCTCTGTTGTGTCCTAATTGCATTAATAAAAATAACTTTAATGTAGAAACAAAAAGCTATCTTCTGAAACTTAGAATACTATGTTAAATCTTGGAACACTGGTGTTTGTGATGCTGTATAAGATTTTTGCACTATATACATCTGATCCTGTGTGTTTTTACTTCAGGTATCTCTGCCCCAGCGTAGGATGCAGTTGCATCAGTTAAAACTTTCAGCAGAGGAGCAGTCTGTATACAATATGCTCTTTGCAAGATCCAGGTATTAATGTGGAAAGAGATAGGGTATTTTGTGGTTTTGTTTCTTACTAGTATAAAAAATCAGAGAGAGAAATGCACTTTAGATAAGAAGAGCTTTTGGACAATTTCCTGTTAATTTTTTCCCTTTCTGACTATCCGTCAATCATGTTTGAAAATATATTGCTTGTTCTGGTAATAGTTGAAACTGCTGCATTTCTTTTCTCCCATATGTTCATGCCTTTTATGAGTTTTCTATTCTAGCCTTTCACTTAATCTCATTGATTTCAAGACTCCAAAGACTTGGAACTGCAACAGTAGTTCTTAAATGATGATGTGCCAGCACCTGTAAAGGAGAGAATTTCTTTTCTTTGCCCTGTGATATTTATACAATTGGAAATTATGCTGGCCTCTCCAGATGGCTGTAATGCAAGCCAAAATCACTTTGTGTTCTCCTAGGATCTCTTTCAACAGTGTTGCTGTAAAGAGTCTTCCTTCCTTTTAAATACACATTTAAAGATGTCCTTTTGTTATGAAGAATGTTGTCCGTTGGGCCCTGGCTCTTATTATACTCAAGGTATTCCAATAAGCAGACTTGCTTCCTCTTGTGTTTTCCAAAATGGATCTTGGTTTTGATCATATTCAAGTTAAACAAAACTGGGGGGGGGAGTTGTGATCATTTTATGACTAAATTGGTTAATGAAACCTTCTTTACCTTAATGCATCATTAGCTTGCTTGTCAAGCTCAGGTCCCCTTTGCCTTTTTTCCTGCTGTAAATCCCACAGTCTTTGTCTTGTTTTTCCAGGTCAACACTACAATCCTACCTAAAGAGACAAGAGCAGAAAAATGAAGGCAGAGAGTATGCTGGTGGTAACCCATTTGAGAAAGGTTTGAGAACACCCTCCCCTGAAAACATTTGCAGAAGTGACTCTTAAGTGCACAATTAAGGAGGGGAAACAGACCTGGCCACATGGGGTCAGGACTTAAAAATTCTTTGGAAAATGCTTTGCTGCTTCCCTGATGTTACGAAGAACCCTACCATAATATTCCAAAAGTCTGTTCTCACTGTTGTGGCTCTGGGCAAATCTCTTAACCTCCCTGGGTCTAAAATTCCCTTCTGAAATAAAGGTCTAATTGCTCAGAGAAGAGATGTCAGTATTAGTATAAGGTATGTGGTACTCTGATTTGTGTTGGGTTTTGTTGTTGTTTTTTTAAGTGGGGTTTGAGTTCCTGTGTCAAATCAGGTATTTGCTTGCCTGTTGGTTCTTGTTTCTTATTGATGAAACTCTTGCTGGAGGTGGCTGGGCAGTGCTTGGAAATGCCTTCAAGAGCTCTTGATGTTTTGTCTTCCTTCCTTGGCAGTGGCACAAGAGTTTGGGCTCAGTCAAAAGGAATTTCTAGCAGGCTCTCAAAGCGCCTCCCAGGTCTCAAGTACTGTCCACGTCTTGTCCATGTTGTTGAGGCTCCGTCAGTGCTGCTGCCATCTCTCCTTACTGAAAGTGGTAATTGCATTGTATTGTAGTGGTGTGGGATTTTTTAAAATGTTTGTGTAAGTTAACAGACTCTGTAACACTGTTGCATCACTTAGCTAGGGGTGTATGAACTGAGCCATTTCATGGTCTGTGTTTTTTTACAGCCCAAGAGGTTTTAGATGGGCATACTTCCTACTGAAGAGTTCCCCAGCATGACCTGTGTGGGCGCTTGTGTGTCTGGAAATACCTTTATTCAGATTAAAAAAAAAAAAAAAAAAAAAAAAAAAAAAAAAAAAAAAAGAATTTTAATGGCAAAGAAGTAGTATTGATCTTGACCTAGTCTTGAAAAGTGCGCAAGTACACAAATGTAGCCTATTTCAAAGGCTTGTGTGTTGGAGAGCTGTATAAGTGCCTTGACTGAAGTTGCCTTGCATGAAGTAGACTAATCTTTCAGAAGTTTTGCTGTGTCGTGTAAAGCAGCTGTAGAATCAGTCCAGATACTGAGGGAACAGGCAGGGATTTATCTTCTAACATCTTTAATCCTGCAATTGTTAAATGCTATGGGAGGGGGAATCTGAGGAGACTGGACCACAGAAAATGCCTGAGCTCATGTGCTTTCCCTATGCTGCCCCTTCTTGGGGCAGAATTAGGGGCCAAAGGGACTGTTGGTCTGACCCAGCAATGTTTCTTAATCAGTCTTCATAATGCATAGCTTCCTTCAAACCAACTGTTCTTGGCAGACATCGTGCAGACTGTGGATCAGTACTGAATTTGATCTCAGGCTTGACTGTGATCCCTTATTATATTGCTTTCTTTCCCACAGGCTCTGGACCCAGTTAACTTGAACAGTGAAGGCCTTTCCCTCTCCATTGAGGAACAACTTAGTGCTTTGACCCTCTCTGAGCTCCAGACTCCTGATTCCAAGTCAACAGTCTACCTCAATGGCACAGCTTTTAAAACAGATATCTTTGAAATCACTAGGGAGAGCACCAAGGTATTCTGGTTGTGCTTTTCTGACCTTCCCTTGAGAAGCCTGGATTTCAGCACTTTGCATTTTAAATTGTTAATGAATTGTCACACCTTGATAATTGCAGATCAGGCTAAGTTGGCAATTCAGATTAAATCAGGCAAGTATATTGAAAGTCTGCTGAACCCCTTCTGGGAAGGCTCCAACTTACCAGGTGTTGATGGGTACTTCTAATAAAGCTGTGAGAATCTGACTGTACTGATAAACTGTCAGTGAAAATCTTTAGCACTGAATTCACAGAAGTTTAGAAAAGCATGCATGTGAGAGCATGGTGCTTGTGAAGAGATAAAAAAAAATGGGATGGCAGCAAGAGGAGAGGTGGCAATAACTTGGCTTCTCACAGGAAGGTTGGAGTCTATAAAACATGTTTGTATGATTTGATTTCTTAACCCTGTTTTCCATGGTGGGAGCATTCTTACTAATGACTGTTAAAATATCTTGAAAGTCTGAGCATGGAAGAAATTCCAGTTGAAGAGTTATTCTGATCACTTCCTATTTTAGCGAAGAATAGCCAAGCATGAGTTGGGTTATGACAGCAAGCAGACGAACTTTTTTTCCTGCAGATAGCTCACCTCTTGGCTGAACTGAAAACTATTCAGAGTCACTCGGAGTCTCAGAAGAGGTTAGTAAACATGTCCTTTTCTTTAGTCATAGTGATTGAGAGAAGCACGTCTCTTGACAACAGCAGAAATAGTTTAAAACAATTGAATACAAAACTTCTGGTATGGTAAAATAGTGGCAGAAATGCAGTGTGAGATTGTGAGAAAAAATCTAAGACAAAAGAGGGTAGTTTTAAGAAGTAGGTAAGTGTAAATATAGGGGAATATGTGAGGATTCTCAGGCCTTGAGGCCCAGGAGGACTATTTCTCTTCTCCAAAAACAGAATTGGGAAGAATTTGGTTGTGCTGAGAAGTATTTGCCCTCAGCTCTGCAACCCACCCCCCAAAAAAGTGGGGGAATAAAGTAGTGGTTAAAACTGAACCTCTGACATAAAGGAATACATTGATCAGAGGACTTAAGTGTTGCTGAAGTCCTGCAGCTCTCACTGTGCAAGTTCTGTGTGTCTTTGCTCTGCACCAGATTGCAGTCTTACAGGGTTTTCTGCTTAGTTTTGTTAAACGATGTAGAATGCACTTAGAGGTGTGGCTGCAAAGTAGTAACACCTGTGGTGTTATGTTGGGGGTAGGTTGGAAGGGGAAGTCCTGTTCTTGGGCAACTCCAGAGTTGCACCATATGTAGAAAGCTTTTTTCCAAAATCTTTCCAAAAAGCATTCCCACTGTAAGAATGGGAACACCAACGTTTCTTTTGTTCACTACCAAAAAGCTAGCAGACAAATTATTGCCTCCCAAACTGTTTAATCCAAAAAGAGTGGGGAGTGAGAGGCCCAGGAAAATCCAAGTTTGGTGTTGCTATTGATTCATTTTGCAGAAGCAGCTCAAAATTGTGATTGGTAGGTGGCAATGTAAAATCCAAAGACAGAGGTGAAAGTTATAGACTTAATTTGTCTGAAGTTTATTGGATGTTGGCCTTCCACAGCAGATTCTCCCACTACACCTACAGATGAATCCATTTCTGAATTGGGAAGGGACTTGGCTCCAGTTTGCAGTGGGGGAGAGTGCATGAATCATTGTCTCCTCTTGGGTTAGACACTGCAATAACCAAACTGTTACAGTACACGCAGAACTTGTTCTAAACTCCCTTTTCTGTCTCCAGTGTTGTGGTCTCTCAGTGGACGAGTATGTTGAAAGTTGTGGCTGTTCACCTCCAGCGACTAGGGCTGAAGTATGCAACAGTGGATGGCTCTGTCAATCCTAAACAGAGAATGGATGTGGTAGAAGAGTTCAACAACAATCCCAAAGGGCCTCAGGTATGCAGTCAGGGCAGGGAAACAGTTACTGGGGCTGCTATGAGCAGCTGTGATAGCTGACTTCGTGATTCCATTTACTGGCACCATTTTCATTTGGACCTCTAGGTGCCAAGACCAGCAGGGAAAGAGGTAGCTGTAAAAAAAAAAAAAAAGTGTATCTTATCACGGGCAGGAGCAGCTGCTAAAAAGCTCCTTTTGATGTTAACCTTCTGCACTGAGATCATCTGACTCCAAAGCTAGTTCAAAGGTTGTCCAAATAGAATCATAGAATCATTAAGGTTGGAAAAAACCTCTAAGATCATTGAGTCCAACCGTCAACCCAACAACACCATGCCCACTAAACCACGTCCCTACTAAGTGCCACATCTACACATCTTTTAAATACTTCCAGGGATGGTGACTCAACCACTTCCCTGGGCAGCCTGTTCCAGTGCTTAACC
>NW_008794443.1:5938434-5945484 GCF_000699145.1 Aptenodytes forsteri
GAGTCCAACCGTCAACCCAACAACACCATGCCCACTAAACCACGTCCCTACTAAGTGCCACATCTACACATCTTTTAAATACTTCCAGGGATGGTGACTCAACCACTTCCCTGGGCAGCCTGTTCCAGTGCTTAACCACTCTTTCAGTAAAGAAATTTTTCCTCATGTCCAATCTTCAAAGGTGTGTTCAAAGATATTTTTGCCACAGTATTGTGGAAGATATGGGGCCAGTTAGCTCTACTCAGAGCAGGTTGGTTGTTTTCAGCTCATGTCCCTGTGTTGGAAGATGTCTCTTTCTTTCTATCACCTGCTTGCCAAGGAACCTGTAAGACTTTCTTATTGTTTTCCAGCACACTAGATACTTTGTGCCAGACTAATCCTTTTGAGAAGAGAGAATGACAGCTGAATGTGCGAATGAGGCTAAAATTAACAAGAGCTTATCTCGCCCCAGTATAAGGGTAGGAAGATTGGGCTTGGGGTGAGAGAAGTCAGTGTTGCACGCTTCCAAAATAAGGTGACCTCTCTGTGACTTCTTTCATTTTTGAGGTGTTTTTTGAAATCATGGTTTAACCCCAGTCAGTAACTGAGCACCACACAGCTGCACGCTCACCCTTCCTGCCCTGCCCCCCTGGTGGGATGGGGGAGAGAATCGGAAGAGCAAAAGTAAGAAAACTCGTGGGTTGAGATAAGAACAGTTTAATAATTGAAATAAAATAATAATAATAAATTGTAATGAAAAGGAAAACAATAACAGAGAGAGAGAAACAAGATGCAGGAAAAACAAGTGACGCAACCACTCACCACCACCTGCCAACTGACACCCAGCTGGTCCCCGAGCAGTGGTCGCTGCCCCCCGGCCAACTCCCCCCAGCTTATATACTGAGCATGACGTCATGTGGTATGGAATATCCCTTTGGCCAGTCTGGGTCAGCTGTCCTGGCTATGCTCCCTCCTCACTTGCAGAGTATGGGAAGCTGAAAAGTCCTTGACTAGTGTAAGCACGACTTAGCAACAAACACCAGTGTGTTACCACATTATTCTCATGCTAAATCCAAAACACAGCACTGTACTAGCTACTAGGATGAAAATTAACTCTATCCCACTGAAACCAGGACAGAAATACTGATTACCTACAGTGTTTTGGCTCTTCTAGTTTCTAATCTGAAATTTTGGCTAAGGCAAGGAAGCTTGCCAGGTGACTAAAGAAGTCTGAATCCAAATTCATTGTTCATACTAGTACACTTTCATCTGAACACTGACGTTCCTGCGATTGAGGCAGGACAAGCTGTGTCCTCTGAGGGTGGATCTGTGACTGGAAGGGGAGAATGTGGTGCATTAGTTCTTCTTTGCTGGATTTCTTGAACAAGCTGCTATCTGCAAAACAGATACTTCTCCTTCTAGCTTTGAACTTAAACAAAGGAGGATTTCTGCCAGCTATATGAATAGCTGACCCCTTAAACAAGATCAGGGGTTTAAGGTACCATACCATGAAATTGAGTAGTAAATATGTATAGCAAGTGTCTCTGTCCTTAATTGAGTTCTTTTCCTGCTGTACAAGAGATCTTCTCTAAATTGACCATCTGCTATATCCCCTTTCCTCCCCAGCTACTCATCTCTTTCTAAATACTAGGTTATGTGGAAACAAAATGAAAGGAGTAGCAGGCCACTTCAGTCCAGTTGCCTGTGTTTAAGTAATAATTATTGTTAATTCAGAGTTGGTGCTGATTGCTCCCATTGTTGGCAACAGGCTGCCATCAGAGAGGCTGGTCATTTGAGTGGGACATGGAGAGAGCCTGAATTTTTCAGTCCTTTCTCTAGTCTCTAAAAACTAGGGGTAATACATATGGAATGGTATATGGAATGGCCTCTCTGAGCCATAACTTCCATGTCCAGGCTTCTATGCCTTATCAAGTAGCATCTGGCAGGCTCCCAAATACATAATAAATATACACATGTAGTATAAATACGATAAACAGCTCCTTCAGTTCAAATTAATATGTGGAGTATATGAAGCTTTCATTTTCTGGAAACAGGCTCCTGAATTTAACTCTCTTTTGGCCTTTGAAGGTAATGTTGGTCTCGTTGCTGGCTGGAGGCATTGGCCTGAACTTGACTGGAGGAAACCACCTCTTTCTCCTTGACATGCACTGGTAAAGAGAAATAAAAGTTCCATTTCAGAAGATGTATGTAGGGCATGCTGTTTGCTTTCTCGCCACATGTATTGTGACTTCTGATATAACTGGGTTAAGAGGCAAGTGTTTAGCTGAGAGTAAGGGCTAATGATTAGTTGTAGAAAAGTGTTTTTACTACAGCCTTCTTCCAAGACACTCTGATTTGTCAGTCCAGTGCTCACCACCATGAAATACAGTTCTGTGGGGGTAAAAAAATAGAGGAGGATAACAGGAATCCAAAGAAGCAAGTATGCAGTGTGTATCACAAAAGGGTACGGGGGACTTGGCAGTCCCTGGCTTCATTTCTTGCAGTAATAAAAATAGTACAGTAATGCCTACAGGGAATTTGTCTTGAAACGAATCGATTGTGTTGAGCATAGTCAGTGATCAGGCATAGCTAGTGTACCTTGGGGTTTTACAGGGCTATGAAAATAGTGCATATGAGCTCATAATGCTTACGTTGTCTCTGAAAGTCAGAATCACAATTTTTCTAACTAAATGTTGCTTGTGGGAACTTAAAAGCAAACTAATGTGTTTCAGTACAAAACTAGCTGCTGAGTAGCAGCATTAAGGAGAAGTTCTACAATATGAAAGTTATGCTAACAAGTATTCCCTGTAACTGTGTGTCAAACAGAACCATTTCTTATGTAAATATTCTTGAGTGAAGGCCTCTTTCAATGGAGTTCGCCTTCCTGCTTCACTCTCCTCACCAGCTACTCAGCTTTCTGTGAGTACTAACTATTGGCCAGAAATATGGGGCTACGTGGAACAGTGGTCTAATTCACACAGCTGACTTTGCGTGGAGTTGTAGCATAGTTCTACCAAGGGCAAAGGGAAATCCGGTCAGGTGAATATTGGTGATCAAGCTAGTAAACGCAAGGTAACCTGGGAGCAGTTTTAGTTCTACAGAGGAAGAACACAGGATGCTCTGGAGGCAGACGAATGAGGCAAGCACAGAGGCTTCGATATTTCAGATATTCCTAAACATAAGCCCTTAAGCTATTTTTTTTTCCCTTGCAGGAATCCTGCTCTCGAGGACCAGGCATGTGACCGCATTTACCGAGTGGGGCAGCAGAAGGATGTTGTGATACACAGGTCAGGATTTTCCTTAGCAGTAAATGAGGCTGTTGCTGCTCATGTACTGAAATGAGGCTGTTGCTGCTCATGTACTGTCTGGCTCTAGTTGGTGAGACAAGGCCTTGGTTTGAGGCTTGTTTCTTTACTTAAAGCTAGGCACAAGGTCTTGACGGTGGGATTGGGGTTTGGGCACGGAGATAAAGAGACCACATGAACGTGTTTCTATGTGGCACTTGCCTGCATGTTGCTGTCCTGATAGCTAGCAGTGGTTTATTGTTTTTCAACCTGTGGTTTAGTGGGAATGTCCTGTTCATTCCTGAGAACAATTCAGGTACTAAGCCATTTCTCTTCTCTTATTGAGTGGAGATTTTTAACTGTGCTCCCTAAGCCTGGACCTTCCTAATATCACTAATGTGAACATATGGAGCGCTTCTAATAAGTGGCAAAGTTGGCTTTTAGAAAAAGCATCTGTAACCGTAGGTACTAAAAGGCTAGCTTAGTTATTGTAAAGGCACAGCAAATTCAAAGCTACTGGAATCTAAAATACTGTTTTGTGTACGATGCTTTTAGTATAATAGGTGCCATCAGTTATCAAGCAATCACTACAGGATTTTGTCACAGAATTACTATTGCTTCAGATGACCAAAGTTGAGGCCTAAAGTGCATCAGACTTTTATTTGAAATGGTATAATATCTGGATATGAGAACAGCTATTTTCTGTGCAAAGTTACGTTTTGTCAGTCACATAATAGGCTGCTAATTTTTAAGTGAGACGAGACTTTGGAAATTTACTGGGGAAGTGCTTATGTAATGCTGACATTTTTTGTTAGCAGCTGAGATGATGTGGCTTTGGTTTTTTTAGGTTTGTCTGCGAAGGAACAGTAGAAGAAAAGATCATACAACTCCAGAGGAGGAAGAAAGTTCTCGCCCAGCAAGTGCTGTCAGGCAAAGGGGAGACCTTTACTAAGCTCACTCTGGCTGACCTCAAAATTCTCTTCGGCATCTAATTATCCTTTAAAATACACAACAGAAAGTTATTTTTATACCTACAAGTAACTGCAGACTTCAACAAAGGACTCCTGTTTTAAGGCGGTCATTTATTTTGAACAAAAAACTTTTTTGTAACTGTTCCAGGAAGAGCAGTTATCAACTTCAGGAATTTGTTTTAATACTGAAATTAGATTGTGTATCCAAAGGTTAATAAAGTTATAAATTAAGCTATTGTTTTAAAACACTTTTGGGTAAATATTAAATATTTGCTTGTTTCTTGGTTTCCTACATATGCTTTTTAGTTAGAAAACTTTCTTTCCTCTTCAGGACAGGAGAAGCACAGGCATAAGTGAAACAAGAACAAGAGAGACAAGTGTGAGGTAGGAAAGTTCAGAGGTTGAGTGGTGAGGTTGGGTGGGCATGAAGGAAGAAAAAAAAAAAAAAATTTTGAGCACGATGCTATAGGATGAGATATAAACTTTAGAATGTATAAGTAACAATTAAGGAAGGACTTAGAGCAATACTTCATTTTCTCTTTTGTTCCTTAGGAGGACTTTTTATATCTAAGTGAAGAAGCATTTCTCTACCCTGCTCAAAGTATTCAAGCAGGGAAGCAGATTTCTGTTATGTTCCTATGAAACAGAACCTGCATTCCTGGTTGTTGTGGTGGTGGTGTTTTTTTCTTCTGAGTATTAAATAGCGTGAGGTTTCCTTAGTGCAAACCTTTTAATGTGTAGGCTATTCTTCCTTAGAAGATGCTTCCATTTTTTAATAGTAGATGAGTTGCAAGTCCTTGATTAATGGTTTGTATTCTCCCTCCTATCAGAAGTGGTATGTGCAGGTGAGTGAAGTTTCTAGGCAAATATTTTTTTATTGGTAGTGCATCTTCCCTGCTTCCATCTCCCTCTGCTGTGTCCCTGGCCATGTCCACTGCACATTCTGGTTTTCTATTGATTACACCATTTCTCTGGGATTTGGCACAGTTCCTGTAAGTACCGTACCAAATGAGGGCCTTTGAAGAGTTTATTTCTAATGCTAAGTGGTAAAGCATGACAAGTTAAGAGTGCGGATAAGAAACTAGATGTTGGTTCCTGTATCGTCATTCCCCGTGGAATAAGATAATAGCATTTGGTAGCCTTTTGAGTGGAGAGAGCTATCTGCAGATCCGTGGTTCCTGTTAGTACAACAGTGTCCTGGTGGAGTACGATACGGCTGTGTTAGTCATTTCTCTTACCTGCCTTGACATGATGTGCAAGTGAAGCTGTGGGATTATTCCAATTTATTGCACAGATACAGGGGCTGGGGGCACAAAAATAGTAATTTGGGTTTTTTGTGTGCATATATCCATAAATTCAGCCATGGTGGAAGTGTCTTGAAAAGCTCTCGGAGCCAAGGAAGGCTGTGCAACTTGGGCAATTTAACCATAATCTCAGTTTGGGGAACATAGCACGCTGCTCACTTGCCTTGCTATGCTGGTTTTCTGGAAAACATATCAGAACATCTGTTCTCTTCCACCAAACAGGAAGCTATGGACTAACTTTCCAAAACTACTTTATTTTGGTTTGAACATTTACATGAGCAGAACTTAGTTTCTTCTCTGGAGTTCATGTGCGCTCTGGTCTGATGACCTCCCCCTTTCCTTGGAGCTCCTGTTAGCCTGGCAGGTTTCCCTCTTTAAGGTGTATTACTAAATACAGTTTAAATCTCTCTCTTGGACGCATTAACCCTTCATTCTGTGTGTCTTCCTTTGGTTGAATGTAACTGTAGCCTCGATGCAGTATCACTGTTAGGTGTATCGGATATTGCCAGGGGGAGGAATTGCTTTTTCTGTTCGAAGTTCTCTCAAGGAAAGGGCTTCAGCCTTTCTTAGGAAACCCAGATAACCAGTGGGCTATGAAGTGACATTCAGCTTAGTTCAGAGAAATTCTGAACCTGAAGGTCTAGCATGTACCTCTTAGATACTGTCTTCTGAAATGGCGAATTAATGCAGCTAAGAGAAGTGAATGAAGAATAGGTGGTTTTGGTATTCAAGGTCAAATTTTTAAAGGAATGTAGGGGGAGGGGGAAGCGGTGGGTTTTGTTTGAGTTTGGTTTGCGCTATCTTCAAAACCGAGCAAAAATACTGCTAAACAACGCTAGCCCATGTGTAACCAGGTATTTGCACCTCACTGCAACACAAAAATATTAGGGCCTTGTTTCTTTACAGAGAAGAATGTTAAGTGTCATAGTGAAGTTTAAGAAGATTGGGGGCTCTTTTTCTACTCCTTTGTCAAAGAGCAGTCTCCCTTTGCCTCTGACTATCCTGAAATCATTTTTTACAGGCTTGTTAGAAGTAAAGCAGAACCCCACTGCCACCTGCTCAGAATTAATGGATGGGAGTGAGCAAGGCCGTGGTGCCTGGTGCCTTCTGTGAGACTCAGCAGTATCCTATGGCCTCTTGGAGAGGACCAAGAGTAGCATTTACCTGTGGTCACTGATGGCGTGACAGAATAGCATCTTATGGTGCTAAGTGGTGTTTAAGGGCGGTGTTTCCATGGGGCAGTTTATATACCGAAGGGCCTGGACGCAGAGCAAACGCTGGAGGCTGTAATGGAAAGCTGGGAAGGTGTGCCACCACGGCATCCCCCTTCCCTAACCCTCGTCCTACGGCAGTAGCTTCCTTTGCCCCCTCCTGCTGCTGCCTCTATGTGAGGTGCTCCCTCTCTCGTTCAGGTGCCAGAAAAAAGAGCGTGTCCTTAGTGTCTGCTCGTAAAGGAAGCCGGCGGGCGGGGTGCACGGGTCAGGGGCTCCCGGAGGCGCAGGCGGGGCGGGG
>NW_008794443.1:5945711-5946774 GCF_000699145.1 Aptenodytes forsteri
ACCCTGCCGTGCGCGGGGGGGCCGGCATTTCTGCACCGCAGCGAGTGGGCTAGCGGAGAAGGAAGTTGCGCCCTGGACAGGCGTGGTGTCCACGCGTTTGTGTCTCTGTTCGGCGCAGGTGCTGCCGCCGGGGGTCGGGCCGCCCCTGCGGCGGCCGGGCGGGTCGGGGCCGCCACCACTCCGGGTGGGGTACGTGATCAGGGGCTCTGGGGTAGGGGACTGTAAGGTGGCCGGTTAGCTCAGTTGGTTAGAGCGTGGTGCTAATAACGCCAAGGTCGCGGGTTCGATCCCCGTACGGGCCAGCAGCCTCCTCTTTTGAGCCTGCCGCTGTTTTGGGGGACTGCCTGCTGTGTTCCCCCTCTACCCTTGTTTTGCTGATTAGCGGAAGTCACGGTGCCGCTTCCTACAGCAGCGAAAGGTCTGCAACACAGAAGGGAACAAAACTCAAGAGGAGGTAAAAGTGTCCTTTTGGAGTCACCCGCAGTTTATTGTGGTTCACCCACAGAGAAAAGGAGGGTAAAAAGCTGCTGCTGTTTTGCTTGGGGTTGTGTTGTTTTGATAAGCCGATGGTGTTTCTTGTGGGCAGAGGGTGCCCAGTGTGAGACAGCGATGGGATTCAGGGGGTAAAGGAGAGGTGCTGCCCAGAGTTTACACTTCACGGGCCGTCCCCCGGTGGAGGGGACAGCTTATTTTCCCCTCTGAAAGTCAATGGGCTGAGATCCCCGTCTGCACTAGGAAGCGCTCCCGGGGGCAGCAGCTGGTGACATGGGGACCCCTCAGCCTCTGCAGGAGGAACAAGAGAAATGGTGAAGACGAGCGGCTCCTCGCCCTGCTCATCGTGGTACCCAAACTGAGACCTGAGCTCGCCGGGCCGTGCGGGGCTGCTGTGGGCAGTGGGACACCGGGCACAGGACGAGCTGGCCGGAGGCGGGAGAGAGCCCGGCCAGAGTCCTGCGGCTGCCGCGGGCAGTGTTACCTCAGCCGGGGTCGGGCTCCTGCGGGCACCCGGGCTCCCCCAAAAGGAGTGGGCGCGGAGGCCGGTGAGGGCCCAGGCACCGCTGGG
>NW_008794443.1:5948178-5962659 GCF_000699145.1 Aptenodytes forsteri
GGTGGGCGTCAGGGGCGGGACAGGGCCTGAGGTAAGTGGCGGCGGGAGCGGAGCGGACCGGACGGCCTCACGGAGCCCCGCCGTGCTGGCGTGACCAAGCGGACAAGAAGGAAGGTCCCGTCGAGGTTTTCTGGATTTGAAACGGCGCTGAGCTGAGCTGCCGCAGGCACAGCGAGCGGGGCCGCCTGCTTCCCGCGATCTGCCGGGCCTGCTTTCCTCTGAGCTTGAAAATGAGATTTGAAGTAAGCCCTGCTTCATGGAGCTGATTTGAATGGCGGGGCTAAAAGGGGAAAAAAAATCAACCCCCACACACCGAGCAACCTGTTGACTGACTACCTTGGTACTGCTATCTGGTAATCCATGAAAGGCATGGGCATGGTTTGCTTGGTGGCTTATTGTATTCTGAACTTCAAAATACGTTTCTCAAGGAAAGCTGCCTGCGTTTTCCCTGCTAGGAAGACAGCTAAACTCTGTCAGGTGCTGAAGGCTCCCAAACTATAGGGGAAAAAATGCTGTTTCAGCCTTAATAAAAGTTTGTGCCACAAACTTGGCACTATGTAATCAGTTTTCCATTAAATACCAACAAGGGAGAAAATTAACATAACAATTCAAAATATACTTACAATTTTCTGGAGTGCTACTCAGTCTGTGGGGGATCAGGAACCTGCAGAAAGGTCCGATCAGGAGCTGGCATTTGTTACGTGGCACAAGGGCGCACACCACCAATCTGCCACCACACTTAACAGACATTTCAGCATGTTTGGGCACGTTTATAAACAATTTCTCACATGTACATATGCCGTTTTGCTCCATCCATCATCATTTACACGAGCACCGGTGATGACTCATGTGCCAAAGATGATGTCCCAGATGTCCCGCTTCTTCATCCACTGCCTTTTCCTGCCAAGCCCAATGGTCCAGTCTGTGGTTCAGTGAACAGCCTCTTTGCATGCCACCCAATGGACAGGAGCCACTCGCCTCTGCTTGTCTGGATCCTGCTTGTTCCAAGTCTCCTTGGCGCTACCAGGACAAGAGGTCAGGAGGTAGATTGTGACATCAGGAAGCTACTGTGATGGCCACCATCATGGTCACCGTCAGAGTGGCCTCCTGATATCGTGCCCTATGAAAAGGAGGATCCCTGCAGCTGTCCCACAACTCACCGAGCTTGTCAGTCCTGTTGTGCCAAGGAGACTTGGTGGCCGCCCGTCCTGACCTACAGACGCGGGTCTATCCAGCGTGCCTGAGGTGGTGGATTGTAGCACAGCACTTTGCAACTCATGAACGTCCTCCCACCCACCACCATTTACCTTTCCCCCCTACCCTGTGGGGGCTGGCTGGTAGCTGCCTGGCCCAGCGGACAGCACGCCCCACCGCAAGTCTGCCTGTCGTGGTGCCGGGGTTTGACCCGGCCCTAGGACTAAACCTTGAGCATCATCCATGGTTGAAATAATCTTACCAACATTTCTTTTTCAGAAAATCAGCAACGTAGTCAGTATTCTTTCAGGCTACCTTATTCTGACCATCAACTTTCAGGGTCCTCCCTCGAAAGCAACCGCTGCAAGCTCATATAAAAGAGCTGACTCGTAAAAGTGGAGGAGGCAAAACTGTTGTTAATGACCAACACACTCCTCTCATCCTTGAAAATCTATAGCTTCCTCCTTCACAGATAATCTAATTATAATATACAGTCTGTATATACTAAAAAGTATGAATTTCTTTCTGATACGATCCTGTGAGGTCCACAATCCTGCACAGTGTTGTGATATTGACAAGATAAGCATTCTACAGTGTATTCCTGATTGTGTATTAAAATTAATTATTTGTCCTCATGTAAGGAGCAATAGCAAACCTTGGTGAATAGCCAGCAGTGATACTAACAACTAGCAGGCAGGATCACAACTTACAGCAGTAGCTACAAAATTTCTAACAGAGTTTTCTACATTATATTACCACAAAGGAAATGAAAAATCACTCTTGTAGTTGACAGAAACCAACCTATAAACCTATACATTTGTCTGAAAGGACAGACTCCCCGTAAATAAACATAATAAAAACCCCCCACTTTTCTGTAGAATCTAATGTAAAATTATACTTACAGACAACCTTAAGACTCCAAAGTTTGCACAGTCATAAATGAGTATCTTGTAGAAGAGTTCTTGGCTAAATTGAAGTACAAAAATTAGTTATATGGACACGATCACTTACTGCAAGGTACCATAATTAAGAGGGGAAGAGTAAAGTTCATCTTACCCTTTACTTCCTCTTCCCTGGCCAAGTTCTTCTTCTGACTATGTGATATTACAAAGTTAGGTTACAATGGTTTTCCTGGAAAAGGAAAGAGGACAAAGGTATTAAATTTGACTCATTAGAGAAAGCAAAAGAAGACATATTTCAAACATTTAGCTCTAAGTGTTGTATTTAGACAAATACCTGTCATCAGAGATTCACCATCTTTCACCTGTAGGTTCCTGAAGCAACATTTGAGAAGACAGTTACTTAACTAATTTGTTACTCCAGAAAGCTAAAAGAATATATACCTCTCCCTAGGCATCCTTCTCATCTTGAAAGACAGAGAAATGTATTTTGAACTATATTCACACAATATCTATATATTATAGAAGCAATACAAACTCTGCTTCTTGTGTTTTCTTAAATACTGAAATAATTATTTCGTAATTTTCTTGGAAAATGGTATTTTCAAAGGACTGAGAGATCAATAAATTAGGAAGAACTTAAAAAAAAAAAGGATCAGGGATAATAATATGGCAGTGTACAAAGACAGAGGTTAAGCTTTGCAGACTGTCAGCAAAGGGGGAGAGCACCTTTGGAAGATACCTAAACTCATGCTGGCTGAACACAGTGGATCCCATTAAGACAGATAGGGAATCTGACTTCCTAGGATCTTCTCAGAGCAAATCAGATGACACAAAAGGTAGACCACAAAGCCAGTCAGCTCAAAATTTTTCTGATGCCAAAGCTACATCGAATCATTGCACATTGTCGTTAAAAGCTTTCACAGACAAATGCAGTGGCAAAACAAAGACACTTGAATTCAGTAATGTTATTTCTTTATAAACAGCACATAATTTCATATATTCCCTTAGCTTTGTTTTAGACTTCTTTGATCTATGTGGCAATACACAGCAAAAACTCCTGTTTGGAAAATTTTAACCTCTGCACATGGTAAGGGAAAAGAATAGGAGCGTAGACTATTGGACTAAAGCCGAGACCCTCTCCTAACCAAACATGAGGGCTAAAATCTATTTCCACTCTTAAAGTACAGGCAAACTTAAAAGTGCATTTTCAAAAGGCTTTGAGTTATTGCTGAAATCCCTAGGCAGTTTGCAAAGGACCTGTTGTCCTGCAGAAAGACACAGGTCTTGTTTGTCCCAGTGCTAACTGGGACAA
This sequence comes from Aptenodytes forsteri, assembly GCF_000699145.1. Classification (NCBI taxonomy): domain Eukaryota; kingdom Metazoa; phylum Chordata; class Aves; order Sphenisciformes; family Spheniscidae; genus Aptenodytes; species Aptenodytes forsteri. Next base: position 5,951,587 of record NW_008794443.1, read on the forward strand.
TTTCATGTCCCAGTCCTACAAATTTGTCCTACAAATCCATGAAATGTCATGATCTGAGGTAATAAACTGGTTTCCAGTCTGCTTTTTTTTTATAATAGCCTGTCAGTTCTCAAAAGGATTCTGACTTGTCTGTTCTTTGTAATTTTCCATTCTGGAAACTAATGTATCAAGCGTGATTGCCCAAATAACGGGCATTTCTTCTTGTGTGCCAATAAGCAAGAATGAAGATGAGGATGAGGATGAGCACAGATGGAGCAAAAGACTGCACAGGCAGCTCAAACTCAGCAAAAAGCAAAGCTTTTAGATTACGTTTCTGGTTTCATGTGTATATGGCGTATAAGATTACTGGAAAGCACTGCATTTCATTGCACTTGCATCTTCCGGCTCCTGGCACCCATATTCCCAGTTGCTCTTTCTTTACTGAGCGATCTCCTGCTCTGGAGAAGGTCTTATACCAGCGGTTCTCAGTTAGGTCATTAACATCGATCCCCCTGTGGTGGGAATCGCCTTGATGGGTGTTCCAGGTAGCTCAGCATGTCTTTTGTGGTCAAGTGGTTTTTTTCAGTGCACAGCTCTTCAGAGTTTTCCAGGCTTAGTTCAAAACTAAGAGAGGCTGGAGAACAAGCTGCTGCTTTACAGATAAAAGTCTGGGATTAATCCTGGTCCCTAAAAAGGTGACCAACCCTGTCTGTCTCTGCGCTAAAGGGCAAAGCTACTATTTTGTGTGGTCTTTGATGTTCTTAAATTCCTCAAAACTTTTGGGAAAGTCAGGCTAAGTCTTTAAGTTTTTGTTTAAGGGCATTTGTTAGGACGTAATTTAAAATCTGCCATTGTCAGTTGTCTAAGTATCTCTTAAGCTTGTGGGTGTCGTTGTGGTTTGTGTGGGGTTTTTTGTTTGTTTGGTTTTGTTTTTAAGAGGACAAATTACTTCATGGCTGTATTTCTTGAAGTCAGTGAAGATTCAGACAAGCTCATTTGTATGCTGAAAATGTTACTGTTCTTAGTATTTACCCTAAGAATACTGAGCAGTGGTTTCACTGCGAGGCAGCAGTGTCCTGTCTGCATGCAGATCAACTTGTGAACTGTTACAGTTTTCAGCCTAGTGTGCTATGGAAAAGAGTGTATGTTTTGCAGGGGGAAATAGAAGCAGAACCATCAGTGATGCAGATTCTCTCCTGGATGTTCTTCCAACAGTTCAGCCCCTTCTGCAGGTTTGAAAATGGAGCACATCATAAAAATGTATTGAAGGAAGACATGGCTCAGGGATTTCTGAAACTGCTCTTGTCTTTGAAAGGCACAGTGGCTTCCCATTTCTCCATTTCACAAAACTTAACTGTTGTGAAAAAAACACGTTTGAGGCCAACATACAATTTTTGCTCTCTCTTACCCTTCCTTCACTCCCCTGTTTCTGCAGCTGATATTACTGGAACAATGTGCTTTCACTTACTTTTACTGTTGCGTTTTGTACTCAAGAACCACCAGAATACGCACAAAAATTCAGTGTGATGAATCCAAGTGTTCAAACCTCTTTGGCTGCCAGCGTCAGGACAAAAGGATGCAGAAGTGTAGAATTGCGCTGCTCTGTGCTTTGAATTTAGTTATAGTTTACAGTGTGATGAGGCCTACTCACAATAGCAGAAACATAAAGTAGACCTTGCAGCTTCTCTCTTCTCTGACTAGTGTTTTTTGTTGTGATGTTTCTTGATCTCAAAATTCTAACAAAATCCTTTAGAAGCGTGTTTGCGGGAGAGCATGAGACAGACTGGAGTTTAAAATCTGTATTCTGCTTATGACAGGTACTCTCCGTCTGGCATCTGGAGTAGTTGATTTGCCTCAGTACTATTTCCCAGAATCTTTTGATCAGCTTCCTGAGGACTGTGGTCTCTTTGATGGACAAAGACCTACGGCCCTGGAGTCCCGCAGTGTTAGTGACCTAGCAATGCTGCTGAGGGGCCACAAAAGGAAACCGCTGCCTATTGAATTTGGAGCACGTCAGGTTTGCTTTTCTTAGGTATATGGCTTTTTGCAGATTCTTCCACGTCAGTTGCTAAGTAAGTAAGTATTTCATATGGACTGCCCACAACCTTTTTTTTTTAAGTCCCTATATCTCACTGATAAATTATGCTTTTTAAACTTAGAAGCCTTTATTGTGGGGGTTTCTTTCTTCTTCATGCACATCTGGGTCGTTCTGCTCTTTTTTGCATCAGATGTCCCTGTCCTATTTCTTTCTAACTCCAAATTTTCTTACACCGGATCTATGACTGTCTCCTCATACCATGCATTTGTCAGTCTTCTAGTGCAGCTTTGCGATCTTTTTTGGAAGACTGCGGGAACGTCTGCATTACATGTTGCCTGGTTTTGAGAAAGCTCTTGCATTATCGTGATACATTTATACGCTCTGTGCAGCTGTTACCTTTTTTTTGCTTCCTAATATGTTCTTTTTATTAATGTATTTTATGACAGGTGGTGTTAGTGGCAAATGAAACGGCAAAGGAGAAGGCACCTGAGGAGCTCAGCTTAGCACCCGTACTGACAGTTTGTGAAGCAAAGGGCTTAGAATTTGATGATGCCCTCCTCCTTTACAACTTTTTCACTGACTCGGAGGTATTTAATTCTTAAGTATTTTCTGCATTTTTTTTTTACTTGATGCCTTGATTTTACAAGTGATCTAACTGGCTTTCCAGCTGGAGAAGGGTTCACGCTTTCCTCTGAGGACAGGTGGTTTCACCACAGTAGAAAACAGGGCTCATCATAGGTTTAGGAAATGAGCCCTTCTTCCCTTCGTGCTGGGAAGCCCCTTCCTTAAGACTGGCTGTTGCCATTTCGGGGAGAGCCTTGGGGTTCACACAACAGCGTGCGCGCACACACGCCTGCACGCACACCAGCCGAGGCTACTCCGCTGGCTTACGGCACGTCCCTCCCGCCTGCTCCCTGGCCAGGTCAGCGCAGTTGGTTTGGCGGAGGGACACCCCACCACCCCCGCGTAGCCTTTACCTTGTACTGGGGTGCTGGGGCCCGAACAAGTGCCTTGTATCACCGCTCTGCTCACAGCGCGGTCGCACCGACGGCGGGCGGGGGTCCCGCAGGCGGATCCTGGGGCTCGGCGGGGGGGTGGGTCCTGCGCACCCCGCTCCTCGTTAGTATAGTGGTGAGTATCCCCGCCTGTCACGCGCGAGACCGGGGTTCGATTCCCCGACGGGGAGGAGGCGTCGCCTTTTACCCCCGGCTAGCGCTCCTGCTCCTCCCCCTCCTCCTCCTCCCGCCGGAGCCCCGTCCGCGGCGTGGGCGTGAGGGAGGGAGGCGATCGGGAGCGGCTCCCGAGCGGTGGCGGCGGAGTGGGGGGTCGGGCCGCCTGGGGGGCAGAGCGGAAGGGGAAAGCGTGGCGGGTCGTTTCGGTGGGGCTGCCCCCGGCCGGGAAGGCGCGTGTCCGTGTGCGGCCCTGCCGAGCAGCTCCGTGCCGCCGGTAAACGCCGCCCGCGTGACAGTTTTGAAAGTCTCCATTTTAGCAATTCTCGTCACCCCGGTTAATGCCCGTGCTGCTCTGCCAGAGGTCTCGGAAACGACCCGCCGAAGTGGTCTTTAAAAAGAGCGGGCGCGCTAACGCTGCGGGTGCGGCGCCCGTGGGAGCAGCTCCCGGCAGCTGTTCCACTCGCGGCGTGTCCCTGGGAGTGCGTGAGCTGCGTGCACGCGTAAGGCGGTATGTAGGCAGGCCGGTTAGCTCAGTTGGTTAGAGCGTGGTGCTAATAACGCCAAGGTCGCGGGTTCGATCCCCGTACGGGCCAATTGGTCTTTTTCCCCTCGGATGCGAGAAAACCTCTGGCTTTTACTGAAATGTTTTATTTTTTCCTTCTTTTTGAGGGGGAAGCGTAACACGGAAACGATCACGGTAGCCCAAGGGGAAGCCTGGCTTCCGTGAGCGGAGGGCAGCGAGCGTGAGCCGGCCCGGCCGGGCGCCTCTCACCTCGACGCAGCCGCCGAGGCAGCCGCCCGCCGGAAACCCGCCCGAGGCGACGGTGTACCCCGCCCCGGCCGGGAGCGCCAGAGGTGACGTTGTACCACGTCCTGGCGGGAAGCCGAAGGAGTCTTAGCCCGCTCCTCGTTAGTATAGTGGTGAGTATCCCCGCCTGTCACGCGGGAGACCGGGGTTCGATTCCCCGACGGGGAGAAAGCGCTGCCTTTTCTCAGCCGGGCGGCAGGGAACGGGACCACCTCCCTTGCTTTTCCCCACGGGGTCTCCTCGACGAGGTTCGTACCGGGGGGAAATAAAGGAGACAATCAGCCCGGGGCTGGGAGCAGTGTGAAGTGCTATGTGGAGGACCTCGGGGCAACACCCAACAGCTTGCTTATCTGTCTCCGACCTTCCTGGTAAAGGAGCTGGCCCGAGGCAGGTTGCTATCCTGTCCTGATCACAGCTGAGATGGGCAGTGCTGAAAGATTTTCTCCTCAAAACGGACAGTCAGCTTTCCGCTCTCATCAGGCAAGACTGGGACCCGGACCCCAACCCAGAATCTCCCAGTTACTGATCAGTCAGGTCATGCTACCGCAGCACGTTTTAAGACGCTTTTCCCTTCTCAAGTCCAGGTAGATAGCCTCAAAAAACAGTTAAGTATCACCTTTTTCACAACTTCCTGTAAAGCAGACTTTAAGGTTTAAAATCATATCAACTATTCCCTTTATTCTTTAAAAAAAATATTTCTAAAACATTCCAACATTTTCTAGGAGTAAGCAGTGCTATTTAGGCACAGATAATGCTTTCATTCCACTGGGAGAACACTTCACAGTAGTTTACCATTTTGCAAACAAATCGGTTGAGGAAGTTCTTAAGCATGCACAATAGTCCTGTGAGGGTATCACCAGTCCTTCACAAGGCAACATCAATGGGGGCGAGAACATTAGCTGATCAATCTTAAAGAATGAGTTCACATATTTGCAAGTTATAACAAGTCTACAGCATTATTAAGGCACCAGGTAAGAGTATAAATAGCTATACTAAAACGCCACGCAACAGCAGTTTGAATGAGCTGGTGTGCAGGCATTCCTGTTCTTTCATAATGGCTCAGTGTAAGCAGTCCATCTTGTTCACGATCCGTGTCAGTGCACCCAGTCTTTGGGATTGCGCAGAACCTCCAGGATTTCTGCTTCTTTCGAGCTCTCTGGAGGGGTATGCATGTACTCCCACCTGCAGGGAGAGGGGAAACTCACTCAGACTGCCCAGCTGGCTGCCACCTCTCCCGCACCAGGCTGTGTTTGGACTTGAGTTGCCTTTTCTGAGGATGCAAAGCTACATACACAGTTGATACTCTCGCGTCAAGTAGACAGATATGGCAACAAATCATTAAGTTCATCAAAAACAAATAATAACACTGGAAGAGACAGGAGAAATGTTAGCTTGATCTTTTCCCCAACTTCTGGAAAGGCTGGAAGAACAAAGAAAAAAGAAAGCAATGCCCCCTACCGCACAATCCATGCAGGTTTATTTGCAAAGATCTTTTAGCAGTCTTGTGACATACTAGTGTCATGAGGAAGACGAGCCAAAAAAGAACCCAGACAAAAGAGAGTGAGGACACGAGTCTTAAGGGAAATTGCCAGCGTCAAATTTTATCATTTGATCCTGACGCAATCTTTTCAGCCACCCAGGGCAAGTTTTTCCAGAAGCTGGACTGGAAGCACTACAAGTCCTTGTTGAATCTTGGGTTTAAAAACGAAGTTGATAAGAGACCACTTTTTATTGAAAAGGCAATTAAGAGGCATGACAGAGGAAGAAAAGTGTCAGCAGTCACAAAGGGATGGGTACAACCTTTTTCCATTTTTTTCTCCCAGGAAGGACCCATTCATGCTGCTAAATGAGCTATCTATGTTGACGAAAACAAGCAAAACCAGATCATCCCAGCAATGAAATCAAAAGGTAGGACCATGCTACACCACCAGGTGAGGGACATATCTGGTGTTGGCAGTGGGATGAAGCTATATGGTATGACCAGGACTGCCTTCATGGTTAAGGGGTAGCAGGCAAAGGTCAGTTATCCTAGTGGAGGGAGGTCACTAATGGAGTCTTATGAAATTCATGATAGGGCCTGTGCTACTCAGCGTATCTAAAAGCAACCTAAAAAAGGGGCATAAACCATAAATCACAGTTTGCTGATATTGCAAGATTAAGCAAGGTCGGTTAAAACCTAAAAAGGCAGTTGAAGAGAGTTAGTATCGAGCCAAGCAACTGAGCTATAAGATGGGAGGTGAAATTCACTGTTGATTATTGATCTAAAGTGATGCACACAGAAAGAAGTTACATACACATTAAGAGACTGAGTTAACTTTTATTGCCCAGAAAAGATCTTGGCATCATAACAATTCTATGAAAAAGCCAGCTGAACGCTTAGCAGTAGTCAAAACCAGCAAACAGCATATTAGGATTATGAAAGGAATAATGAATTAAAACATCATTATGCCACTGTATGAGTCAGCAGCACACCTGCATCTTGGATATACATATGTAGCTTATGTTGTCTGCTCCTTATCCCCAGTTCAGAAAGAGCATAGAAAACTTAAGCCTAGAGAAAAGTGGCAAATGTGATCACAGGTATGGAACAGCTACTGTACAAAGACTAAAAGGAGGGGGACTTGTCAGCCTGGAAAACAGACAACGAAAAAAACAGAAGCCTGTAAAATAAGAACTGTTATGGAGAAAATGAACAGGAAGAAAATCTGGTTACTCACTGAAAAGTTGAATGAGGTCATCAGGTGCGAGTAGAAAACAGAGAGGCACTTTTTCACACAACACAGTTAAACCGTGGAACTTCCTTACCACAGGCTTGTCAGGACTGCCATAAGCTCACATGGTTTCCAAGAGCTACTAAACAAAACCCCATGGAGCGAGCAGGGGAAATCTATCAAGAGGTACTAAGCACAAAAAATACCACTTTTTTTTTTGGTCAGAAAATATCTAGGCTATGTTCTAGATATTTTTACCATTACTGACAACTGCACAAGTGTAGCAGCCCAGAGAAGCATCTGCATGTATTTGGCCAGTTCTTGTATCAAGCATGAACTAACCACTGTTAAAGAGACTCAACACCAGGACATAGCTTTGATTTAATCCTATAAAGTGTTTTAATAAGAACAGTGCCTACCTGCAACTCCACATATCTATGCCCTTACCTTGCAGTCAGTGGCAGAGACATAAGAATGCTTTCAATTCTTGATCCTGGTGTCAGGAGGCCAAACTTTGTACCTCTGTCATAAACCAAGTTGAACTCCACGTACCTATGGGGAGTGAAGAGATGTAACAGAAAAACAAGGTTAATATCAGAAGTTCCTTGTGCCTTCTTCAACTAGCAGACACCAAACAAAACCAGCCTGTCTTTCTGCTGTGTTGGGTGTCAAAATGAACCCTGGTTTGGGGCCAACTGTTCTCTAGCATCCTCTGCATCGGAATGTAAGAGTGACCTTGCCACTCCACAAAGCATAGGAAGTAACAGACGAGAGCAAACTATTCAAGGAGGGCATTGTGCATGGTGCTATACTATAGCTTACTTTTCCTAGGCCTTAACCCCACCGGCAAGCTCGACACCAAGTTTAGCTTGGTTATGCTAGTACTCCTTTTTGTGATGGTGCCAGACATAAGAGGAGCCTTAAAGGAACTGGAAATGACCACAGGAAAAACTCTACTGTGCAGTCCCCCATGCTGAAAGACACATAAGCAGCAAGGTCAGAACAAGATTTTGTTTCTTGGGGAGCACTTAAAAGCAGCAGAAGTCAGACAGCTTCAGAGTGCTGGCTGGGACTTGTAAGTGCCAGAATAGACAGTTTTCTGCCCCCAGCATAGGACCAGAGCAGTGACAATTCAGCAGGGGTTATCTTAGTAACCAGTACTGAGGTACTAGTATTTAACAGAAGTACATGAAGGGAGGAGCGCTTATCTATTTGCAGAAATGGAGAGCTTAGCCTAGCCCAGTAACCTGCAAACAGATGCAGGGAACTAAGCAGACCTCATGAGCCAGTCCTGGCTGCAACCGAAAGAAGCTATTCCCTCTTATAACCTTAGCAGGATCCTGAAAGGCCAACACTCCCAGGAGCAGCCTCACCAAATTAAGCATATGTGCTTATTTGAATAATTGCTGCAGGCCAGTGATCTAAACTTGAATGCTTATGCTTATGAATACTTCTCTGTGCCACTCTCATAGATTTCTATGCAGAAGAGGCAGAAACTAAAGACTCCCCAGTTCTGCACAAAGCACGTGTATTCTCATTTCTCCATATGCTTACACAATCACAGGACATAGACAAAGGAGTACAACTGTATCTACCAATGTACTTAAGCTTTTGCAGCATTAACAGTTGTTCACGTTAGTAAGCATCCTCAAAAGTCTTTTAAGTTATAGTGACTTTGGACCATGCCAGAAAAACAAAATCGCTCTGTATCTTTATTCCTTTACAAAAAGTTCACTGCGTCCTCATTTCAATGCCAAGATCAGATAGAATAAATATGTATGTAAGAAGCTGGAAGTACTCTTGGGTACAGTTATTCCATGACGTTCTGGGGTTTAGCTTTATTCCTGAATAGGAAGCACAACTCCCTCACCCTTACGCTCCTCATGTCATACTGTATCCCACATCACTAGGCTGCAGGAGAGGGCAGGATTCAGGACACCACACACCCCTTTGCTTGTTACAAAGCAGCAGCTTCTCTTGGTTTTTGAAGGAGTTGCAGAGAAACTGTGGCATTTTGTATGGGTTGCTTGTGCTGCAACATGGGAGAGTGGGGCATACAGATGAGGGTGTGCTAGCACCTTCTTTGCACCCTCCCCAGCAATCTGGCATTGGATTTCAAAAACAGTTCTGTACACAAAAATGTTGAAATTCTCTGGCAGGCTTTAAAGCACTTACGCAAACTTAGCCCACACCACAACAGGACAAACCCTGCAACCATGAAGAACTAGCTCATTTTTTTCTCGCCAGCATAATCCACCTCTCATGTATTCTTTTGCTCCTTTAGTACTCACCGTCCTCTCCGAAGCTGCTGCCATAGCTTTTCCTCTGGTGTGAAGGAGTCATGGCAGTGCCTTTTCACAATGGGAATGTAACAAGGCACAACAGCTTTGGCACAACTCTTCACAAACTGGAATACCTCCTCCTTGGAGGGAGAGTCCACGTCGTCAAAGAATATGCCTCCAATCCCTCTTCGCTCACCACGGTGCTTGATATAGAAGTAGTCATCACACCTAGAAGAGGTAGCAGACAATTATTAATATGGGCCACAATATTCAAAGAAATGAGCAGAACTCCAAACAGTTACGTGGCACAGGATGGCACTAGTGAAATACTGATGAAAAGTCAGTTCCTGCAGTGCCGGGTGCCACACTGTTTCACTGACTGCTGAGAGCCAGGACGGTACAGCACCACCTGGAAAGCACTCCTGCATTCACTTACAGTAAAAGCTCTGATTAAATAGTCCCTGCAAAGCTACATATCACTGCACAGTCACTGAACACGTAACACTCAAACACCATGGCAGATGCTTCCCCATGGAGTGATCCAATCCACATCCTCTACTTACGAGGAGGAGGGACACCTGATTTCAAAACTCCTTCTAGATTTGATTCCCAGACTTTTATATAGATCCCAAATTATTTGTACAGCCTTTAGATGAACTCAAAATAAACTTGGAAGATAATTTATTTAGTCTTTTTGCCATTCTAGTGAAAGAACTGGTTTTCTGCATCAAAACTAAAACAACCTATAAACCCAAGACCAGATAAGAAAGCCACCGTCACTTAAGGAAAAATCAAAAGTGAGTCAGCCTTCCTTGGAAAAAGGCTCTTTAATAGTTAAACTTGGAAGATGGAGTCATTCTAGCAGTGGCTTTTCATGGCTCATGTTCAAGTTTATGAAGGAGTAAGTGCAGATTATCCTACAATAGGGAGGCAATTAATCTCTTTTGTATTTACTGGGCGTATGTAGGTGTGCAATTACTATAAATTAGCTGATTCATTGTATCCACACCCTTTCTTGTTCATAGTTGCCTGCTTGGGCAGCCATGCTCTGCAAGTCTTCATGTGGGGAAGAAATGGAAGGGAAGCAGGGAACAGAAACCATCAACAGCAAGGAAACCCTGCCTTCCTTTAGGACTAGTTTTCCATGCATGTATCCATCCACAGTTGCTGTTCTCGAGCAATATAGATGGCATGGCCTTAGCGAGAGAGACGTGGAGATATAACAGATAATCTATGCCATTTTTTTTATTCACTGGGATGATCAGCTTTTTTTTTTATAGCAGCAGGAAGAGTTAGGAGAAAAGGGTGAGTCACAAATGCAGAAGAGAACAAGCCTGACAAAAGTCTTAAAGCTACATCAGGAAGACAGCATGGTAAACATAACGTTTGAGAAAGGTGGGAAAAGGGGCAATGCTAATTAGTAGAAGCTCAGAGGAGATTCACGCTGCTGTGGCAGTGAGAACCACATGCCCCTACACAGCTGCTGCTTACAGCAAACACTCATGCCGGGACTGAAAAAACTGCCTTTGTCCATGGGATACAATTAGTCCTCCCCTCACTGCCCTCAGACTAAGAACAGGCGTCCTTCTCTCCGACCTCCTGCAGCTGGCATTACTAGGCTGCTTACGCTGCAAACAACCTGACTATTAAGGCAGACACTCTGAACTACCATGCAAAAATTCCTCAAGAGAACAAGACATAGTCTTAAGGTTATAAGATGTGCTTCTCTACCAAGTTGTTCACACCCAAGCTACAACACCCACTTTATCTCCTGTCCTCAGACAAGACCTGGTAGCTTACAAAAGGGTAACGCCTCCTTCCTGGATACCACAGCTTGCAGCAGATAGGATTATCAGACACAGAGCAGCAAGCCCCCACTGAACAGTGAAGGATCCCATCACCTGTATCTCTCAGCTCAAGAAGAACATTCAAAGTTTGCATCTTTAGAAAATATGCTGTTGCACTCTCAGTGAATGTGTCACTGGAAAAAAAGTACAGCTCCATCAAAACTATGAAGCTTCTACATTAAGGACAAGCTCCTTTGCCCACCTGCCAAAAAAAAAAAAAAAAAAGGAGATAGAGG
>NW_008794443.1:5962737-5965446 GCF_000699145.1 Aptenodytes forsteri
TCTACATTAAGGAAAAGCCCCTTTCCCCCCCCCCCAAAAAAAAAAAAAAAAAAAAAGGTAATGAAGGTCAGACTGAAGGCAGAAAAACTGGAACGGGATTTTCAGAACTGCAGCGCTGGCTCAAGAGCTCACGCTCAAGTCATGCACATTTACCACGAGTTCACTGTAAGCAGAATTAGCGCAAGTCCATGGGGCAAAAGTCTTGTCCTAGTTTAACACCAGAGGCTAAAAGGAATTTTTAAGTTGCCTAGTGAAATCTGTGGCTTACAAAACCTTGTAGAGTCAGCTTGGTTTTTATTCAGGCTGTAGACTTATGATCCTAGTCGTCAGCCCTCTGATTTGAAAAACTCAGGCCTCTGTAAATAAGAGATTGTTTTAGATTACATTTTGTCCCAGTGCACATTTGCTGATTTTCATTAGGGTCTGCTGATACTTTTCAAAAGGCAGCAGAACCTACTGTTCCTAGAGTACACTTAACTGGCAATATCCAGTGCCGCCTTCTGCTCCCACAAAAGGAACCCAAGTGCATCTCTCCCCACATACCATTTCTTGTACTTGGGATACAGCTTCAGATCATGCTTGTCACAGGCTTCTTTCAGAGTCTTGTGAAAATGAATGGCATCCTCTTCATTCAGGTAAGTTGGAGTGAGGTCAGTCCCACCGCCAAACCACCACTGTTTAGTTCCTATAGGAGAGAGGCGAGCAGCAACATTTTTCTTTTAAACTTCCAAACAGAAATACGTTGCTAGTGGTTCACCAAGAACTAACAACTACTTTTACAATACAAAAAAAAAATCATTATTCAGTGGTGTTCCTAAACATCAATCGTGAAAAATTTGAGTTTGAGGTAGCACGGTGACCAGTGACTTCAGGAAAACATGAAACAAATTTCAAAGCAGTGAAAACCATTTGTTCAGTATTTTGGACCGCTGACCCTGACTATAGGATATCAATTTCACAAGATAGGCTGGCAGCTCCTATTCAAGAATCTGGACACATTTTACTGCATGCCAAAGAAAGGAAACATCCTTATTAAATCCAGGGAAGTAATTGACTAGAAACGATCATAATGCTCTGGCAAAATCATTGAAAGAAAACTGTCTTTGAGCTTGTGACAGTGTACGTACACTGGTACAGACAGGCTGTCAGTGTTAGACCACCTAGCCTAGAGTCCTGCTTCTGACAGCAGCAAGTTGCAGAAACTCAGGGAAAAAAGGCACGCTGCACGTAGAGAGCGATGTTTCTGACAGTGCGTCCTCCCAGCCTCTGAGGCAAAGGTGCATCCCGACCAGAATGCTTACCAGCCCTTCACAGACCTTTCTTCTACTAAATTCTAGACTTGCTTCTTTGAATATGTTTTACACTTATTTATAACCTCCTACACTTTAACTTAAGTCTGAAACCCCTGGCTGCAAAAAGTAAGCTGCAAACCCCTTTACTGTACCAGATGCACACATCACACTGATTTTACAAATGGGCAAAGGCCCAGAGGGTACGAGATCCAGTGCTACACAACAGACTCTTGGCACAGCTGGGAACAAACCTGGACCAGTTCTTAACCTCTTACGCTAGCCATGCGTTCACGCTTCCTTCACGTGGAGTCACACATTTCATATGTACTTCATAGGATTAAAACTCTTACCATCTGCTTCTTCAATTTCAAAGTATCCACGTGGAGTCACACATTTCATATGTACTTCATAGGATTAAAACTCTTACCATCTGCTTCTTCAATTTCAAAGTATCTGTAGTTGAAGTGCATGGTTGGAACATGAGGGTTCTTTGGATGGATAACAGAGCTCACGCCCATGGCGCAAAAAGGCAGTTTCCCTAGATAAAAAGATGCACAGAAAAAAACTTTCAGTTTTTCAAATAACTTCATTTATTACCATTTAAGGAACATCACTATTTTTCCTTAGGTTCCAAGCTACTGTTCCGCTACAAGAAAATTTCTCACGTCGGGTCACCATAATTACTAATCAATGTGCAATTTACTTCTCATCCACACACTACTGTGTGGACCTAACAATGCTTTTTTTTGGTATTTGTCCTAAAATGCAACAATATGGTAGAGCACCCATTAGATGAAGATTGCTTAAAACGTGACTGCTAAGGCTTTCCACTGCCCCCAGTCCTCAGAATTACCCTTTGCTACATGAATGTGGGCTGAATCCTCTTCAGCCTTTGGGTCTTTTTGTTCTCTCCCTCCACCTCTTTGGTACGTAACTCCCGCGCTATTTCACTGATGAGCTACAGCGTCGTTATTGAGAAGCAACCTGTGCCTACAGTACATTGCTTAAAGCGGCAAGACAGAGGGAGAAGCACTCTGATGCCTAGTTTTTTTAAGGATAGGAAAGTCCACCTGCCAGGCTTACTGTTTGGAAACCACCATGATACAAACGAAATCTTCCCTTGAGCGTTAATCAGTCTGGCCTTCCTCTCGTTCTGCTCAAAGGCCAGACTCTGCTGTCAAAGTACCCGCACGGGAATACTCGGGTGAACGCCTCCCGGTCCCCTACCCCACCTCCCCGCCGGACACATTACCGTCTTTGGCCTTCAGAGACTTCCCCCTGCTTCTCATCTGCCGCGCTGCCTCCTCGGACAGGAGCCCGAACACGACGGACACGTTCACACCCGCCTTCTCGAAGACCTCGCCGTCCTGCAGCACGCAGCTGATGCCGCCTCCGCCTGCCAAGGCCAGGGTCACCC
>NW_008794443.1:5966076-5967772 GCF_000699145.1 Aptenodytes forsteri
GGGGGCTGGGTTGGCGCGGGGCTGCCCGCTCCGTGTCGGTGCTGCGGCCGGGAGAGGCAGCGGCGGAGGGAGCGCTCGGGCGCCGCAGCCTGCCCGGTGCAGCGTTGGAAGAGGGGGCTGTTGTCCTTGCGCCCGTAAAACATTTCTGCGTGGTAGTATCGGAGAACCTGGTTTCGTCAATGCAGCTGCTTGAGACTGCAGTGTCATGGGAGTAAAGACTTGTAGAGGGCCAGGCGTGGCCGGAATAGGAGTAAGGATGTATTTTCTTGAGCTATCCTATGAACCGAGTGGAATTGCTCACCTGTGTATGGCATTGCTGGTTTTATACTTGCAGTAACGATTTTTTAGAATCTGACCTGTTTGTGGGACCGCCAGTTTACTGCAATGGGAGTATTTCCCATGGATTTGAGAGGGCTCGTGCTTATGCCTTCTTTGTTCTTTCTAAAGTTGAAGCACTGTTTTTTGTCCTAATAAAATAAGAATTCAGAGTAACAAGGAGAAGGGCTATGTAGAGCCAGATGTTGAAAGGTATTGCATAGCACCAACTTAAGTTCAGAGATTTATTTTCTTGGTGCTGATGTTGGCACCAGATCCATTAAAATGATTTTTCTCAGCTGCCTCGATATTGGCTGTGTCAACAGCGGGACAGTACAACAAACAAACTAGCACAATGACAAAAGACTTGAGCGAACAAATAAAATGGCAATTTTCCTCAAGCAAACACATAAGTAACAGTGCAGCCATTGGTGATGGTACTATGCTGAACTGAGCTATGAGAGTTTTCTTTCAAATCAAACAGCTGATTTACTAATGTTATTTTTTTTAAAATAAGCATATTATTGTTTTCTAATAAGTAAGGACATTTATTAAACCTGTCCTTGATTGAGGACCCACATGAGGGTTAGGCTGAGAAAAAAACCAGCTACCTCAAAAGCCTAGCCCTGCAAGGTTTGTACACTGGTATGGGACTGTTCCTTGGAAACAGTGAGCTTCTGGTATTTCAGGACTGTTTTGCACCTGTAGTACTCAAGAGGAGATAAGTTTCAAGGGTGGCTCTGTGGAAGGCAAGGAGATTTGTCCCTAATATGGATCAGGGCTTCATTATCTGTCTGTTTTCATTTTCATTGTAGGGTAATCTGAGGGTGGGGAGGTCTGTGTAAAGCGATAACGTTCACTCGAAGGCTTAGTCCGTTTCCTCACTTCTGATCTGATTCTGCTCTTTGGCAGCAGAGGATGCTGTGAAGCTGCTGAAGCTCTGCAAGTAAGAAGGGAAGGAGACCTCTGAGCTGGGCTCTCTCCTGCCGTCAGTTGGAGGACAGGATCCCTGATGAGCCAGGAGACCTGAGCCCCTGGTGATAGGAGCGAGGGAAGGAGTGTGTCATTATTTGCAGGAGAGATCTGTGGCTGAGGGAGAAGGGCATGTCCTGGTTTCAGCTGGGATAGAGTTAATTTTCTTCCTAGTAGCTGGTACGGTGCTGTGTTTTGGATTTAGTATCAGAATAATGTTGATAACACACATGTTTTAGTTGTTGCTAAGCAGTGCTTACACTAGTCAAGGACTCTTCAGCTTCCCATGCTCTACTGACTGAGAAGGCTGGCGGTGCACAAGAAGCTGGGAGGGGGCACAGCCAGGACAGCTGACCCAAACTGGCCAAAGGGACATTCCATACCATGTGATGTCATGCTCAGTATATAA
>NW_008794443.1:5969163-5988840 GCF_000699145.1 Aptenodytes forsteri
CGGTTGGCAGGTGGTGAGCAATTGCATTGTGCATCACTTGCTTTGTATATTATTATTATTAGAATTTTATTCTATTTCAATTATTAAACTGTTTCTATCTCAACCCACGAGTTTTCTCACTTTTACTCTTCTGATTCTCTCCCCCATCCCAGCGGGGGCGGGGGGAGTGAGTGAATGGCTGTGTGATGTTCAGTTGCCAACTGGGGTTAATCACGACAGGGCACTACCATCTTAGGGGCTGTGGTAAGTCTGCTTAATTTGGCTGCACTAAGCAGCTCTTTCCACAGTTCTTTATCCAGGGCTGGCTGTGATAGCTCAGTTTCTTCTTAAATTGTATTCACTGGATTTACCTGAACATTTTCATGATAACCAGTGTGCATTGTGCACTTCCATGCTACTTACTGTAGTAAAGCTCTACGCTTTGAGTGGGTTTCTTAGACACTACTATAATGGAAAAAATAAATAAATGCTGAGGCCAAAAGACATGTAAAATGCATTCATGTTGATGAGCATTTAATGATTTTTCTGTATTAGGTTGAGTGCAAACTTTGATTGATAACATCTGGTAATTCAGCTGGACGGGACCTCTGGAGGCCTCTAGTCCAACCCCAGGGGTTCACCGTTCCCAGGCTGGATGAGGTTGCACAGGGCCTTCCTTGTCCGGCTGCATTTGAAAAACATCCTCCCCCATCGTGCCTGGGCTCCGGCCCCAGCACTCCACCACCCTCACTGGGAAGAATTTTTTCTCGTATCTAGTGAGAATTCCCTTTGCCATATACTTTCTCTTTGCAGCAGTGAGGAAGGTGCAATTAGCAGACAGGGCATCAAAACCAACACCTTGCGCAGGAGAGGTTTTTTGCAGCCCTGTTTATATGTGTACAACCAAATTGTGCTGGCCAGTAAAACCAGCATTGTAGAGAGTAGCTCAAGCTTCCTTTTCAGTACTTGAACTAGTGTGCTTCACCACATTATTGCAGCTTCCCTCTCTCTACAGTACTGAGACTAGGAGCACGTACTGATGTGTGTGAGATGCTCAACAGTGATAAGAGGCAAGAAAATGACAGCTTACATTTTGATCTGCATTTTCAGTGCATAGTGTTGGTATGAAGGGTGGGGGCTTCCAGCTTGTGTGTGTGTGCTGCTGAGTTTCTGTGCTCTTCTGTTTCTTTGGAAAAAAGGAAGAGGAAAAAGGCACTCAGAGCTTAGATCAAAGCCAGAAGGAAAACCTGGAATTGGCTCTTGCATTTGCTTGAACAAGAATTGAATCTGAGGAAATGTACCTTACCCTTTTTTAGCCAGCTAGGTGAAATTCCAAGGTCTTGACTTCCCTTTGAAATCTCCACGTCAATTTTTAAAGTCTGACTGCAAACTTACATGGTGAGATGACTTTGAATATTGTATCACTTAGTGGGTCATCCATTTTCATACCTGCATGTGTCGTGGTAGTGTGGGTCTTGTGGTGAGTTTTGTTTTCAATGAGAGTGAAGCCATTTAGATTTGCTTTGTAGCCAAAACCTCTACTGATGCAAATGGGTGTGATTCTAGAGAAGGTTGTAGGGCTACAGTGATTTCAAGAAGAAGATTTGAAGAACTGGACTCTTATCTACAGTTTTATGTAAGGTGACCTCCAATGAAGAAAAGAATATTGCAATTTTTCTTTCCTTTTTTTTCCTGTTGTTTGACCTGTACTTTGAAAAGAACTCTGAAGCTTCTCTGCTGCATGTATTTAGGTGCTGTCTACCTTGTTTTTCTTTTTTGTGAGAATTTATTCACAAAGAGGGTATTAACAAAACAACAAGAGACACTGCATGTTGTAAGGTAGTGAAGCATGATCATGTCTGATTCAGACCGATGCAGTCACAATGCTTTCACTGAGGCTGTTTGCTACTTTTGTTTTGAGCACTGAATTAATGCAGTTGGTTATCAGAAAATTGGAAGAAAAAGATACCTTGAGAACAGAAAAATTCCCCATCAAGTTGGCATTTCTATTACTTTTAAAGTTAAAAGAGCCAATCTCATCCAGTTTACTCCATCACACAAAGCCTTGATTATGACTTCAAAGTGATGCTGAGGGCTTGCAAAGTTGGACAAGTACTCTTGTTTAAAGGTTTTGCATGACGGTGTAAGTTGAATTAAGTTAGTATTTCAATATGCGTCAGAGAGAAATAAAAGCTTTGGGGACTGAGCTGAAACAGTAGGTGATGTGAAGGTTGTAAGAGAAAGATGAAAACCTTTCCGTCTATATCTGTCATCTCAGTAATTTGTCTGGATGGCAGGTTCATAGGAATCCCCCTTTTTTCTTTTCTTTTTTTAATGCAGGATTGATTCTCCTGGGTATATGAAGGAGGGAAAAGGTAACTAGAGAACAAGAAGCTGCTGTGCTGAAATTGCTTCAGGCTACCTCCTGGAAGGTAAGAGAAGTTATGAAATGCCTTAGGAAAGCCTTTCTTCCTCTAACGCTTAATCACCTTTACCAAGTTAATCAAAAGAGAAAAAGTGAAATGTAGCATTGCCCAAAAAGAGTGAGTCCCCTGGAGAGGCTTGCACTAACAATCAGGCCCTAAAATGTGCTGCATGCAACCTCTGGAAATGTACTAGTACTCCAGGTCAGGTACTACAATCTTCCCTCCGATGAGAGGTCTGTCCATTGTTTCCCTGCTTCCTCTGCGCCCTTCCTTCAGCTCTGCCTTCAGATTTGCTATTGTGTAACACCATCTTCATAAAACATCACGAATTTTCCAAAACCATAGCTATTGCATATGTGGCTTCATCAAGGCTAAAAAGCCAAAACACAACCTCTCTCCCAGGCTTCCAAGGAAAGGGAAAGAACGAGCAGAAGTGATCTGTTGAAGTGGATTCCCTATTTCTTTTCTTGTACTGAGATCCAGGTCAAACATGCTACTCCCCTGCCCTAGTGTCATAATAATTTTTTTTTCTTGCAGCCACTGTGGCTGTTTATACAGACTAAATGTAATGTTTGCTGTTATGAAAGTCCATCCAGAAGCCAAAATACATACCCTTCCATCTTCCCTGGAATAATCGTTGTTTATGGTTAAGTTAAAGGACCAGCTGAGTTAGCTCACAAGTCTTAAGAGACGTGTCTGCAGCTATTTCTGAGTAACAGACATACACTGTGATAGCGTGGTTGAAACTGCTCTACTCTCTGGGCAGCTCTACAGAGCTCCAGAGATTTATAGTCTTTGAAATGCTCCTGGATAACTACAGAACTGAACTTCGAACTTGCATATCTAAAATCACGAGCTTATGCTCCCTTAAGTTCAGTAATGCCCATCAAGAAGCCTTGATTCTAAGGTTGTCAGAAAGCACTACACATTTTACCATGGTGTAAAATAAGATCTTTCCCACTCTCGCAAGAGGGGGATGCTAAAATTTTTCTTTGTGGCTGTGGTAACTGCAGCAACTTGGGTTAAAAAAGCTGCAGTGCTGTCTTAGTATCTTGTGTGTCCATAACTTTTCCTGGTGTAAGGCATGGTGGCAGGATGAAAGCTATGTCATTAGGTTCTAGTTCATCTTTAATGCCATCAGGCCTCCCAAAGGTGTCTCTTCACCAGGGCAGAGAATCCTAGCCCACTAGCTCCATGTATGGTGACCACTGTCACCATGTGCAAAGTATGTGTCAGGAACACATTGCTTACCCGTGAAATGCACGTGTTTCTTGAGTGAAACACTGCAGATCTTCATCAACAGGTCAGTGGATTTCTAAATGAACCCACTGTCTTCAGCAATTTTTTCTTCTCTCGAAACTCTGAGAAACAAAGAACAATGTTTTGTCACTGCCTGTTTTTGTGTGTGGTTTGAAAAAGAGCACCTTAAAAGACCGGTCAATGAATGTCTTGGCAGCACTCTGACTTTAGTCTTGCCTAAGAGGAATCACCATCTGTTGAATCACAACTTTCACTTCCTTTGTTGCCTAAGTTTCTTAATCTTTCATCTCACATTGGTCTAGCTCTGTGGACAGGGCAATGTCACCAAAGCAGAAATAATCACGCTGGAGATGAGGCTGGGGACCGCAGAGGCAAGTCTATGAGCAGGGACTCTGGGGACTGGGCTGGACTGGAGAAGTGGAGGAGCCCCTGTGCAGATGAATGTAGGTGGTGTACTTTGAGGGAGAGCGGACAGCAAGGGCAGAGAACAGAAGCTTCGTGGGGGGGTGGGGTGACAGTTAGTTTGGAAACCACTAATGTTTTTTAAAATTTAGTTTTTCCAAGTGGGCTGAACTATTCCAGGGGAGCCCTGCTGGGTACGGTGTGGCTTTCAAGGACTAAAATGGATTTGAGGAGCAGGCCAGTGTATTGAAAGCCACAGAATGAATTTCTTACTGATACTAGTGTCTGCCAAGAACTTACTCTGTACGGCTTCTTACCAGAGGTCTCAAAAATGCTGATAAGGTGTAGGACGTTGTAGGGCAGCTGCACCACCTCAGCATCAGACTTCCTTTTTTGTCTATTTATGTAACTTGGCCTTCTTGCCAGAGCATGCCTTGTCATAAGTTCTGTGGGATTTCATTGTCTTTTCAGCTTTTAAATGAAACAGTGTGTCCCAAACAATACTGGATGTCACACTGCATTATCTTCCCCTTCTGGGTACTTCTTCAGTTTCATTCTTTTTCAGTGTAATAAACCCCAGAGCCCTGTCCCAATGCCTTCCTTCCCCCGTTCTTCAGAACTGCCTTGAAAGTCCCTGGCTAGACTATCATGTGCTCATCACTGGTTTTCCCCAAGGACCCTGTTTCTTGTGGAAACACAAGTCCTTAGGGTTGTTGTCCTGAGTCTACTTTTGACAAGACAGCTGTTTTCTACTCTTGTGGAAAACTCCTGCAAATTTTTCTCTCTCACAAGTTTCAAACTTTTCCTCTCTTCCAGACTTCCTCGTCCTCCATTAGTGTGAGATACTGACCAGTCACAGCAGCACTGTGCCTGCTTCCTGGAGAAACAGAATTTCTCCCTCTAAATTTCTTAATAAGAGGCCTTGGAGAAGTTTTTTTGTTTTCACCTATCAAAGGAAGATGTAGGAGGATGGCTTTTATTTTTAAAACAAGGGGCCATGTGAAAACCATGGGACATAGGGCCCTACCTGCCTTTATTGAGTCTTAAGATAGGCTGTCTCTTAAGTTATAAAGTTGAGTTGCACAGTATCAAAATGCATTTAAAAACTGGGCTTTAACCCATCATTAGTGTTTTTACAGTCTCTATCTTAAACAGATAAGGGGCTACATCTGTTAACTGGGGAAAGTGGAGGATACCGGCATGATGCACTAGCTGAATAGTTGTTCCATTGCCTCACCCTGGTATCAGTGTGACCCTCCTCTATCATTGTGATCCATTTCTTTCTCATTCTATATTTAGCTATAAGAAGTAAAGGAAGGAATATTAGACATACAATATTAACCTATCCTAGAACTATGCATCAAGTCCAGTAAACTTGTAGAGCATTATTTGAACCATCCAGTATAACAGTAAAGTGAGTTATTTTTAATACTGCTGTAGCATTTCTCTAGATAATTGAAAAACATACATCACTTTTAATACTCTCTATTAGTCTGTGGAATTGTGGAAGATACTGCTCTAAAAACTTACTGACTCATTCCTGTTACATTTTCAGGGCAGTTTTGTCACAGGATTACAGCAATATTATATACTGGATGACTCTAGGGGCTTCATGAAAGCATGAGCGTTTTAGAGAACATACACCTTTTTTGAAGAATAATCTTACAATATAGGAAATAGGCAAAGTTCTTAAGTTCTTACAATTTTTAAACTGACTGATTTCTTGCTAATTTGAAGTCAATGTTTTGGATGTGCTATCTCTAGCTCAGTTATTTCAATTGCACTTTTGTAAAAGACAAATTACTTAAACTGTTCAACAGTTTTGTATGTTTTAATATGTTTTAAGTTTTGCTGTTGTTGTGGTTTAACCCCGCAGGCAGCTAAAGTTCTTAAGTTCTTACAATTTTTAAACTGACTGATTTCTTGCTAATTTGAAGTCAATGTTTTGGATGTGCTATCTCTAGCTCAGTTATTTCAATTGCACTTTTGTAAAAGACAAATTACTTAAACTGTTCAACAGTTTTGTATGTTTTAATATGTTTTAAGTTTTGCTGTTGTTGTGGTTTAACCCCGCAGGCAGCTAACCACCACACAGCCATTCGCTCACTCCCCCTCCCCCCAGCAGTGGGATGGGGGAGAGAATTGGGAAAAAAAAAAAGAAGTAAAATTTGTGGGTTGAGATAAAGACAGTATAATAGGACAGAAAAGGCAGAGAAAATAATAATAATAAAAGAATATACAAAACAAGTGATGCACAATGCAATTGCTCACCACCTGCGGACCGATGCCCGACCAGTTCCTGAGCAGCGGTCGCTGCCCCCTGGCCAACTCCCCCCAGGTTATACACTGAGCATGACACCATATGGTCTGGAATATCCCTTGGCCAGTCTGGGTCAGCTGTCCTGGCTGTGCCCCCTCCCGGCTTCTCGCTGGCAGGGCATGAGAAGCTGAAAAGTCCTTGACTAGTGTAAGCATTACTTAGCAACAACTAAAACACCAGTGTGTTATCACATTCTCATGCTAAATCCAAAACCCAGCACTGTACCAGCTACTAGGAAGAAAATTAACTCTATCCCAGCCGAAACCAGGACAGCTGTACACCTTCTTGTATAATTTTTTGACAAGTTCTCCATAAACTCAGATAGCAAGTTACAGCTTGCATTCAAGCATTTTGGTATATTTGACTTTTTTCAGTGCTGAGGTCTTTGGATCTTGAAAAATGTCTAAGCTAGCATGTTTTCCAGCCCTTCCTGGAAGTACTGGGAGGTGAACTCTAACAGCTGTCATTCATTAGCTTGAGCAGTTTCTTTGTTTGAAGTACAAAACCCTGGGCTTATTCTGCAAGAGAGACCTACTAGGTCTCTGAGGACTTTGGTTATTATTTAGTAAGTTCAGAAACTGTTGACATTCAATGTATTTTTTTTTCTGAAAGTTTTCCCTGTAATTTGTGGGTATGGTGACAGCAAAAGATAAAACTTATGGTCTTTGTTTTGTCTCTGTATCTCCTTCTGTACTTCTAAATCCAGCCCCTGCCCCACCAGAGAGTGGTGGGACAGATAGTGGTGACAGTGGTTCTACTGCTGATGACCTGGTATTCAACATATGGTCCGCAGGTGGTTAGGGAGGGGGTTATTCTATCACAAGAAGTTCAAGAAGTCAGAGTGCCTATTGAAATTACCAGGCAGCAGGCCTAAATCAAGCAAAGGCAAGTTCTTTTACATAGCACAGTAGAAATAAACTGAGACTGATGGGCGCAGGGTGTTACGGAGACCAGGAGTATAAATGGGCTCAAAAAAGGAACTGAGAAAATCATAGAAAGGCTTTTAAATGCACAGATGCAAAACCATCCTCTGACTCTGGCTGTCCCTGAACAGCCAATTCCCAGATCTCACTAGGGTATATTAGAGGAAGAGTCAATCTTGCCCTGTTTTTTGTACTCTTTCCCAAAGTACCCATTATTGGTCACTGTCAGAGGAAGGAGCCTGGCTTTTTATAGATTTGGTCTGATTCACTGTGGCTGTCCTTATGTTACTGACCTCCTACATCAATGAAACAGGAGCAGGATTCATGGCCAAGTACACATTTTCTAGTGTGCAGAAAAAGAAGTAAAGGTCATGTCCTCAGCCACACCACAACCTGTTCTCACTTTGTTAATATGCAAGGTTAATGAGCATAAACACATCTGCTTGACCTAAACATATTCCCTAGACTAAGAGCAGGAGTGCATTAGATCCTGGGATGGTTTGAGAAGAAAAAGTAAAACAACATCAAGTTACTCTTAATTCTGCTGTGGTCTTACTTTGTTAGCTCACAAATATTCAGGAACAGCAAGAAAAATGCAGGCTTCCAGTGTAGTCCAATGCCAAGAATGTAATCCACAGTTTGTCCTTAATCCCGTGAGGATCATCTCAAATGTTTCCAGTGCTTTTGGCAGTAATATTAAATTACAAAATCTAGGATACTTGCCAGAAACAGAAAAAAGAAGGTTTGCAGTAAAAGCAGTGCCCCTGCTCTGTACTTCTGCAGGAGCAAAATGGCATGTCAATATGAACGATTACTTTGAAAAAACAAATTAAAAGGGCAACTTCTCATAAGTGTCTTACAGCAGTACATTCCAGTTAGTTCCCAGTACTAAAATATGCACTGTGTGCTGCCTGATAATTCAAGGAAGTAAGTGAAGGCGACTATCTTGCCAGTATATTGAGTTTTTCTTTTATGGAGCTAAAAGTACTTATCTGTCTCATTTCCAACTCAGGCTGGGACCTGAGCTCCAGAGCCTGACTTCTGTTTTGTCTGTGTGTCAGAATGAACTTGCAGAACACAGTGGGGTTGCTTCAGATTCACTCTGATACAACCAAGGTCAGAGTTCAAAGATTGCCGTTTTTGTTGAATTTATCATAAGAAGGTACTTACACCTTTGTAAAATAAATCCTTGACTATACAAAGAGTTCCAAGGGGAGGGAGTTGGAGAACTGTAAGGTCTTGTATGTATGTCAAGCCTCCTTTGAGAATTACATGCAACTCAATACTTGCTTTATTTGTCAAGGTGAAAGTCCCGTTTGTCTTTAGAAAGTGAATCTTTAGCCATTTCTGACGAAATTGTTATACTAGGGTACTTTCATGGGTATAAGCTCCCCACTAAAGAAAAGGGCAAATTATAAGCTGTTTGTGTATTTATTGGTTGATATTGGAAAATTTTCATCTTATATCAGACATGTTGACTTTGACACATTTTCCTTCTTTCGCTCTTTTCCTGGTCTCTGTCCCACATGACTGCTTTTCCAGGGTCTGTAGAGGACTGTCTGACATTCTTATCCCTTCTAGGCAATACTCTGGTTGCTTCTGGAAGAGATAGAAACACCAATGATTTATTTAGTAATACATTTGAATTTTGTCACTCTATTTGTGTTCTCTTCCTCATGCTTTATTGAAGAGCTGTCCTTAAGATCAGCTAGAGATTTAATTTAGAAATTCCAGCTGTACCTTACCCAAAATACACACGCTACAGAATACCAAGGGTACATAGATGTCCCTTTATTGGCTATTGTTTTAACATAAGAGGAGTCTGAGCTTCAGTCTCTGGATTTTTTCAGTGCCTACCCCATTTGTTTCCACTGATGTTACAATGATGCAAACAAAAAATAATGTAGTTACATAGAGCTGGTAGAGTATTTTATTGCCACGCTGTTTAGCACCAATGCCAAAAAGTCTTCATGGCTGCTGCTGTACTTTGCTGGTGCCTCCCACTGAATAAGTGTCCTAACTCAGGCACAAACGTCACAGAATCAGTCTCTTATTTTCTGTCAAGAATGGGGTGGCTGAAAAACGCTTTTCTCCTTCATATCAGAGAGTTGTGCTTTTCTGCAGTGGCAGGAAAGGGTAGAGAGGAGGAAGCCTTGACCTCAGAACTGCTTTCATGTTTATCTTTCTTGCCTTTTCTTGGTCTGGGGGATATTTATGTTTGCCAGCTGGGACTCTCCTGTGGCTGCATGTCTTACCTTGCAAAGCCAATTGACTTTTTAGGGTGCTTACAAGACCCATATATGCTGTTGCATTTGCACCAGATATGTTAGAAACCACATCCTGTATCACATACGCAATTGCAGACACACAGAAAATAGGATGCATTTTCCACTTGTTACTCAAGTTTTGATAAATCTAAACATGAGACAGCATCTAACTTATCTTGATTCTTTTTGCAGCTCTGTTCAGATGAAAAGGTTTGAAAGAACACCGAAACTAGAGGGAAGGTGACAGACAGATCAAATACATGGAGGAGCAATGCACACTCTGCCTCTTGTGAAAAAGGTAGATATGGGTTCTGGAAAGCTTTGGAGGCACAAGGCTTGTTAAACCCACCGCACATTTTTTGGAGGAAGCCAGACATGTATTCAGGGAAATGTCGCTGGCAATATTGAAGTTGCTTAAAAAGGTAACAGCACTGCTTTCTAAATGTAAGCTCCTCTTCCTTTTAGTTATAAATCACTAGTTACTTTCATCAAAGGAAACCGTAAGATACATTTTTATTGTTAATTGTATACCTAATGACATCTTTTTTTTCTGTTAAAGATCAACTTGACCTTTTGTTAAAACAATACCACACGGTAACTAGTTAGAGTGTTAAGGAGAAGTGGCAAAGCAGTAGCGTTGGCAGAGAGAAGAAAATTGAGGCTTCCCACTTGTTAGTGTCAAAAATGTATGTGACTGAGTGACAGCCTAGTCAGTTAAGTCTATACAGCAGTTACTTTGCTTTGTGACCTCCATTTTCAAAACCTTGGATGCTTAACTTAAAGTATACGAAAGCAATTTATGTACATTTGCTGAAAAAGCATACCTTTCAAAGACTCTCTGGCAAGGCATTTAGAACCTCACGTAAACTCCAATTCTTCAATTGCCATGTTTGCTGAGCACCTGTGAAGGAGTATCAACTGCAGAGGACAGCCATTTCACGTGCCCGTACTGCAAACAGTGTTATGTTGGCATTGTAATGTGAGTGATTAAAATGCATAAATAGTTGAATACATGGGATAACTGAGGCTAAAGTAGACCCACTAAACGTACTGAATAATTAGCTTCACTGAAATCAGAAGCAAAATACCCAGCATTTAAACAAGAAATGCTGGCCTCTTTTCTGTGTACTATATACAACATGAAACAAAATTAAGCCTTGGAACACAGTCTCAGATAGTCTTGGAGTCCTAAATGAAAGAAAGAAAAAAGAAAAAGGACACGAATTCAGTAACTGAATTCAAAGCCTCCAGTAGGTTCCAGACTCAGCATGGGAGAATCCACAGAGTGGAGCCCAAACCTCTTTTTGCAAATAAGGGGAGAGCCTTACTGAAGGAAGAGAGGGATAACATAGCTGGTTTGCTTGTGTTAAACTTGTCTTTCAACTGAACGGAAGTTCTAGTTGACTTCAGTGGAGTTTTACCAAAATAGAACTGTATTAGGCACTGAATAGGTTTTCAGGACTTCAGGTTCATTGATGTACTTTATAGCCCCTTGAGAAATTGTGGTAATTGACTATCTTCCCCTTAGGAAGTGACTTGGTAATGATACTCTCTGCTTCTTACG
Source organism: Aptenodytes forsteri (assembly GCF_000699145.1). Lineage (NCBI taxonomy): Eukaryota > Metazoa > Chordata > Aves > Sphenisciformes > Spheniscidae > Aptenodytes > Aptenodytes forsteri. The sequence goes on from NW_008794443.1 coordinate 5,980,305, forward strand.
TTATGTTGTGCAGATTTGGTAAAAAGCCTTCCACCCAACTTTTAGCATATTGTTGCATTGCTTAGTGCTGGCATGAAATGAAATAGCAGCAGTTTGGGACTCACGCTGTTTTGCTTTTTCTTTTTTCAGTATCTTTTGTGTTACTCATGTTTACTGTTGTTTTATTATAACAGCCTGGATAGTATATGGGGTGCTTTAGTTGAGAAGAAATTGGTGATTCATATTTTATTAGCGTTCTTGAGGCATGCCAGTTTACTAACTGTAAAACATTGAGCAATGATTAATGAACCCTTTGGAGAACGTAGGTGAGTCCTGGTTCACATTACATTCTGATGAGCAGAAGGACAACTACCAACATTTTCAGAACATTTGCTAATGCTGCGAGCTTCAATATCTGGGAGATGTGCTATGCGCTGGGCTCCATTAAAACAGCTTAGTTTCCTGTTGGCAGACCATACGCCTTTAAAAAAACATTGCCAACCAGAAATGCTGGCCACGGGGTCTTAGAATTTGTTCACTTCTTCAGCCTCGTCTTGAAGGATGCTGAGGACCTGCAGCCCTGGTTCTTACTGCCGAGAGCTACTTCCCCTTGGGACTTCTGAAAACTAGCATAATGTGTTTCAAGCTGAGTATCCAAAAATGACTGTATGAGTCATTAGGTAGTAAGCACTCTGGGGGCTCAGCCAGTCTTCCTGTTCTGCATTTATGCAGTGTGTAATGTTATAGAGGTCTGGATCTGAGTGTTTTACGAGCTACGCAATACACTAGATATTAATAGTAGTCATAACTAAGGGATATAGTTTGGCTGCTTTGATCTCATCAGAGCCACGTTTCAAATCTTGCAGAGCTGAATGTAGAAATCCAGAGTCTCTAGACCTCACGCTTCATTATTTGAGCAGCAGACCATCCATTGCAGTAGTTATTCTGTTCTATACACAGCAGTTCTCCACGAAGTAAAATAAAAACAATGAGATGGAAAAAAGATGCTTGATGCAGTGCCTGATGTTTCATTTGCTCAAATGGTATTTACAACTCTGCAGTATGCAACTGGAAGTGAGGCCTCCTACTGCCATGTCCTATGCAAACATGCTGGAAGGTACAATCTTTTCCACACAATTCTCTTAAAGTTATATTGCCTGTTAAGTAAAATTCTTACTTGGGCACTGAGATTATCAGCAAAGCATAAGGAAAGATTAGGAGATGCAATGTTGCCCAAACCATCCATGCGAAGATGACTCAAAGTCACAAGACTTGTTTAAAATACATAACAACTTAGGGTTCTTCTCTATTTGCTGTCTTGCCCAGGGGTTCAGATTTTAGATCTTTAACCAGGCTGATGAAAGACTACTTTTATCAAGGGAGTTGAAGGTCATGTGTAGTCATGTGATTGCATGAGTTAGCCTTCAGAAAGAAATGTCAGATATTACATTATTTAGCAACATGGAGTAGCATTATTGTCCTTTTAAATTGCTTTTCAGCACCAGGGAAAGATGGTATTTCTAGGTTTTTTTTCTATATTCTTCCTAAGAATATGACTAGACCCTCTTGTTGCTGTATTCTCAAGGAATGATAGTGAATCTTCTTTATAGCCATAGGGAGATCACATTTTGCAGCATGTGGGGGTAAAACACTTCTTAGAGCAGCGTGTTTGTGTGCGAATGAATGCTTCCTTAATGGAACGCCCACATTTCTTTGGGGGGCTACATGTGTGTCAAAGCAGGGCTTGCGAAATACCAGCCGTGATTCAGGCATTCTCATGACACTGGAAGAATAAAAGTGAATGTTGCTGAGAACCGTAAAGAACTACAGTATGTAACCATCCACTTTTTAATCTAATCTTGATGGCTTATCCCCTGTGAGCAGCAACATTCATGACATCAAAAATAGGGTCTGAGTGAATTGATTCCAGAACCTCTTTGGTGGCCTCAGTGTAGTCTGAAAGCCACACATTCCTAAATGGCAAAATGCAAAACCTCTGTCAGCCTCTCTTCTCCACTGGGCCTTGCAGAGGGAGCTAGCAGTTACCACATGTGGACCTCACAGCAGGTCTACAACCTGTCATGCCAGTGGCCACATACTCAAAAGCACTGAAGTTCTGAGTTCAAGATTGGGAGTTGGAGGCATGTCAGCCTTACTTATATAGGGAAGGAGTATCATGACTGTATCTACACTTTATTTCCATTCCCCAGTGTGCAGGTTAAACCAAATCAGACAATAGTAGATTAATTAGACTAACATACCTTAACTTATTTCTCCTTACTGAAGTGAAATTTGTGTGCTTACATCATCTATCACTTCTTATCGTTGCCCAAAAGATGTAAGATACATTTATACACCAGAAAGTGGCATGTGATGAACTTATGTTGGCACTCAGGTAAAACCAGTGAAGACAGAGCAATTCCAGGTAGAACTTGGGGTAAGCCTCTTTTGTTCAGCTATGGTCTTGTCTATAAACTTCAGCTACTGCAGCCAGCCCAAGTTACACTGGCCTGATGGCTGTCTTAACCTGAGTTAAGATCCCCCTTGATTTTGGGGTTTGGGTGTGGAGTTTGGTTTTTTTCCTTTTTTTAAGGGTATATTAAAGAGTCTAAATTGCTTTAATTCCTTATGGACAAAAGGAAATAAATAGTAATTAGAAGTGCAGCTAACAAGATAGAGAAGGCTACAGTTTTATGGATGGGGAGACTTGAAATCAGGGTGACATAACATTCTTGAGGTCGTATCAGAGCCCTTGGCAAAGCAGGGATTAGAATGCAAGATCTCCTGGCCACCTTCCACAGTTTATTTGTGCCTATGTGTTTGCATAAGTCAGGAAAAAACGTGAGACGGGGAGGAGGCTGGTTTATTCTTGAGCCTGTGTGACTATTTCACAACCAGCCTGTGGCTGTGTGTGCAAGTTTTCAGATACGTAGGGCTCAGTTCTCCCTTTTGGTAAGCAGAATTCAGGTCCAAGCCTGAGGACGTGTACGCTCCTAGGCATATCCTAATCTTGGACCATTCACTGATACATAATGCTAGATCTGAGGTGACATAGGGACCTTACTGACTGCTGAGGCTACGTGGTATAATCTGTCCCTTGCAATGAGAAGAGTAAGCAACAGGTAGCTATATTATTTCTAATGCCAGCAGAAAACAGCCTGTATCCCAGGTAAATTTTTCACAAGTGAGAAGTGAGTTGCTTAGGTGTGCAAATTGGACTGACGGTTCTGACCCTAGTAATCATTTGGGTGATGTGTTTATTATTTTTCTAGCCATTCAGGGAGCAAGCATTATTATCAGAGAAATTCTGGAGTATCTTGCTGTTTTCTTCTCTTAATTCAGTCTTATTCTTCTAATACATCTTCAGTTCATTCACATTTTCCTCCTCTTTATCATCTTTTTCTTCCTTTCCTGTACCTCTTCCTATCACTGTCTTTTTCCTCCAGCTCACCTCAGTTCACTCTGTTCTTTCTACTCTCCTATCAGATCAATTTTCTCACTAGTGTACGCTAACCCTAGTATGTCGGTATGTACTGCATATATATGATCATAGCATAATATATGGCAATATGTGAAACAATATGATATGATAGAGAAACTGTGTAGAACCATACATTTATTTTTGTTGCATGTGTGTTTATTACAATACTGTGAGGTCTCAAGTAGAAAACTACTTTAACCGAGACATGTTGAATTCACCTAGTTGTCCTTCTTCTAGCTCTGCCATTGTTCAGTTTTTATTGACCCAGACAGACTGGAAAGCGCCTAGATCCGAAGGAAACATTATTAAATATTTTTACCAGCAGTCTGGCTGACATAGTGCAGCAAGTGCATAAGCCCAATTAATGAAATTGCACAAAAGCAGGCTTTCCCAAGCTGTGTTAGGCTTTAAGTATAACAGTTTCTATGCCTTCTATCTCTGTTCATTCCACCTTGTCATGGTCTTTTCCAGATGATCGCCACATGCACTCTAATTAGAAAAGTCTTCTGAGTCAATGAAGAGAGTTGTTTTATCTGAATTTTCCAGGAAAAATCCTATGTCAGGGTCCCTCTTAAATAACATAGGATTGAAAAACCGCGAGGAAGGTGATCAAGACAGTTGCATCAGTTTGACTCTATCAATTTACTTTCATCAGAGCAGACTTCTTTTGTGGGCTCTTTCCTAAGTCATAAACAGCTGAAGCTGATTCAGTCTATTATCTGTTGTTAATTCAATTTCAGATTATCAATCTACATAGGTAGCTACTTTAGCTAAATCAGTGCAACCAAGTCAGTGTCAAGTGAGTGGGTAGACCCAAATCTTGGCCAGCTGTCCTCTTCCATGGAGCATGAGGATCATTGCTGAGATTCTGAAGGTGAAGAAATTAGCATCTGTCATAAAGAATTCATCCTTTCCCATTCAGGTTACGAGGAAAGTTACATTGATCAAAATGGAAAGAACGCCAGAAAAAACAATGGATTGGAACAATTGTGCAAAGACAGATCTCCTTCTCAGTCATTGGCTTTGGGAACAGCTTGCTGCCTGAAGGTAAGTTTTCCATTTTTTTTGCAGGAGTAATGCTGTGTTTGGTACTTCTTATAAGACTCCAAATGTTACAGTTAGAGGAGGTGTGTTTGGGCCATTGATTCAGGAGCTGGGAACCTTCTTGACTTACTCAATGTCTACTGTAGAATGTCTAATGTTATCATGAAACATTTCATAATGGCAAAGTATCTTTGGGAATATTGTGTGGATAAAATGACTTATGGGTACTTACGTTTCGTTGACTAGAAATGTTCTGAGTGGTATTACAGGACACTGCAGGAATAACACCTGTAGCTGGAAGGGACTTTGTGGAAAATTCCCATGACTGCTAACCTTAATGAAGCTTTGTAAGCAACAATGAGAAATAGAACAGCAAAATAATAATAATTAATAAAAAACAACTAAGAAAGGTATAGCTCTAGAGGATTTTCTTATGTGATACTTAACTATATTTCTTGAACTTGCATGTGATAATTATGTTTGAACACTAAAAGCCTTGTTTTCATGCTGTCCTCTATTTGCATGTTAACTCAGAAAAGGGCATTTGACCCCACAGTTTTAAAACAAAGCCTACAAAGCAGAGGAAAGAGATGCTTATGAAATCAATAGGAAATTTTATCTGGTAAGAAAAACAAGAGCATGGTACAGTAATATGCTTCTTTCTTCTTCCAGCAAGAAGTGTTTATAGAGGGGCGCAGCAACCCAAGTTTTCTACTCACTGACTCACAGAAGTGCTAGTCTGTACAAACCTTGCTGGTTGCAAATTTTCAAATACTGTTTCAGTGAAAATCACCTTCCAGGTTAAAGGGAATTAAATGAATTGCCAGTTCTTGAAGCATCAATTAATAAAAGACTGGGAGAACTCCAAACACTTTTTGGCGATGAGGCCTTGTCTTCTTCACTAAGAGGAAGTTGTGGAGGCAGTACTTGCATGCTTGTGCGTATATGGATCTATCTTACTTCAAGGTGACTATGGCTATGTCTACATTAGTGAGTAGCACAACGCAATAGGAATTGATTTGTGGAGCCAAACAGTGCTGAAGACCCAGTGTCTACACTATATGCTTTTTTTAAGGTGGTTAATTTGGACTGGCTCTAGTCAGGTCCGGTGGACTGACTGCCCTTTAGCAGCTGAAGCACTCAAGTTGAGCTTATCAAACACATCCTCCAATTTTGTTTTGTCCGAAAGAAATCCAGCCCATGTGATCTGAGGCCGTTCTGCAACATGAACCCAAGTGCTGAATGTGGGAGCTATTGGGACACCATCTGAAAATCACCCTCCTGATTTTAACAGGAATACTAATGTAGGCAGCCTCCCACAACTGCCAGCTACACTGAGGTAAAAATCATAATGCAATATTGATGCTTTCATTTTATTACAAGGCACATTCATCAAGGTCATCACAGGAGCATTGGGTGAAATTGCTGTTTGTGATTAATGTCAAGGGCCTCGTTGTCATTTATTGTCCCATCTTTCAGCCCAGATGAAATATTCTTTAAAGATGTATTAAAGGCTTTATACTTTGTACCTTTGTATCTTCTTATTTTGTTCCACTTTGTAAAGCCTAGCACTTAGTCCACTTGTAATTTCAAGAGGCTTTCAGTGGTTTAGATCAGGTGCATATGTTCTACACCATACAACAGAAGTATTTTCAGAATTCTTTAGGATATTTTTCTCTTTTGTATCCTCTTTTTATATTTCTCAGTTGACTCTCAGAGATTGTTACATGCATAAAAGTGTCTGCTAGCGTTGTTCCTGACTATGGTGACAAGTTGGGACATTATCAAGGGTTCTCGGAAGTCAAGGAAGATGTTGGATCTATTTATGAAAAACTGTGTACTCATTTCCAACTACATTGATGAGAGTACCAGAAGAAAACAGTTAAGTTCCACAATTTGTTGACTGAAGCTGAAGGAGCAGCTTTTAGCTGTGGTGGTATTTTCGGTTTCATGCGTGTCTGTAAATGAAGTGGAAAACTTGTCCTTTAATAAATTCTGTGCAAGAAATCTTTTACGAACACTAATCATTAGTATGAGCACTGTTTTGGCTGCCCTGGTGCTACAGCAGTGGTACCTCTTGATGGAGGCATAAATACCATCTTCCAGGACAGTATTTAGTTATATATAGCAAAACTGTAGTGCATAAAGTGCTGACAATTGTTGCAGGAACAGGGAGGTCATCTACATGAAGGACTGACCGAAAAAGAAAAATTTCTAAAACTCCTAGCTAATTTTAAAAGCAGTTCAGTTAAACTGTTTTTGAAAATAGCCAGAGCTGGAGCCACAGTTGCTGAAAATGTTATACTGTAGGTCTGTCGCTGACTGTCATTACAACAGGTGTATCCATCACACCAGTAATGCTATCTCTTTTTAGCCTAAGTAGAGACAAAGCATAAGTGTGTTGTGGATTCAGTACCACATAAACAGGAATAGCAAAGTTCAAGTAAAATAGATCTGGTAGTAGTAGAAGAGTTTTGTTGAAAGTTTTTGTTTTTCTTCAAAGATTTTCCAAGACTGGAGCCAAAAGACTTTGAACAAACTGGTGCACCAGGCCAGGAACAGAGAGCAGTGGGTATAGCACCATACGGGGCTGGCTTTTCAAGGGGCTTTTTTAGGAGGAGAGATCCTGAGATCACAGGATTCTCTTTCCAAGTGGCTGAAGAATTGGACAGAAATCAGGGATGTGGGTGGTGAAAGGAGGACTGAGGAGGGAGAGAAGCCTTTTGTACATGTATTATTCTTTTCATAGGGAGGAAAAAAAAAGAGGATACTGAAGGATAAGATGCCTGAGGAGAAAAACTAAAGTATGGGAATGGGCATGCTTTAGAGCAGAACAGAAAGGAGGGAGCTTGGTGAGAGGGTATGAAAGAGAACAGGACTAGTGAAAGGGCATCTACGTGGAAAATAGTCACCCAAGATAAGAGGTAGGTTGCAGCTCATGTATGAGTAAATACAAACATCACAAATTGGAACAAATTGGTGCCATAGTGAGTATAGCTCTTCATTTGTGGAAATGCTGGCCTAGAATAGCTTTACTAGACTTCTCTGGTTTTATCTTCAACTGCTAAGAAATTTGTGGCATACCAGCTATACTTTAATCAAGAGATCTGATTTAAAACCCAAAAGAGCTGTAATGAAGGGAGGAGAGGGAATAGTGGGTGTATGTGTGTGGTTCCTTAAGTGTGTGTAGTTGACTCTGTCCCATGATTGTGTCTTGTGGTTTTATTACTGAGAGCTAAAGCATGATCCAGTAGATAAGACAGATCAAGAAGAGCTTAAGGCATTTCCGGCTAGCTGTAACTTTTTTAAAGGTGGCCACTTATTGTGTAGAAACCTTCAGAGCTTCTGCTCCACAGGTAGAGGGATAATGTTAATACTCAGGACTATTAACTTGAGTTTCAGATTTAATGTCAGTTTTGCCTCAGTTAGTTCCTTTAAACTTTGGCCATTCAGTAGTGTTGATCAGTCATCTGCTGTGGATGTTACTGGGAGATCCGAGTTCAAACAGAAATACCTGGGTTGTGAAGCTGTGCTGGCTAGCCAGTGCACCAAGGCCACGTTAGAGAAGCAAACTCTTTTTTTTCTGTTCATTGCAGTTCCTCCTTTCCTGAGGAGGGGTGTGTGGGGGCACCTGATAAGAAGCACACTAAAAGCTGCTAGTGTTATGGAGATGGTGTTCAAAACTTTATGGACTCTCACCATTGGTATTAGAAGCCAGCTGGGTCAAGTGGCACAGACCAGACTGCTCTCGTTTCCTGAATGCGTTTTCATTTGTAGGAATCATTAGTGCAACTTTATGCTCATTGAGTAATTCAACCAATGAAAACTTGACTGGTTTTGTAGCTACTTACAATGCAAAGTAACAAAGAGTACAGGGATCTCGTTAGGTCATGCAGAGAGGAAATGAGAAAGGCAAAAGCCCAGCTAGAACGCAATCTGGCTGCTGTCATTAGAGACAACAAAATATGTTTTTACAAATATATTAATGACAAAAAGAGAGCCAAGGAGAATCTCCATCCCTTATTGGATGCA
>NW_008794443.1:5990144-5991729 GCF_000699145.1 Aptenodytes forsteri
GGTTGTAGCGAGGTGGGTGTCGGTCTCTTCTCCCAAGTAACGAGCGATAGGACAAGAGGAAATGGCCTCAAGTTGCACCAGGGGATGTTTGGATTGGACATGAGGAAAAATTTCTTTACTGAAAGAGTGGTTAAACATTGGAACAGGCTGCCCAGGGAAGTGGTTGAGTCCCCATCCCTGGAGGTATTTAAAAGACGTGTAGATGAGGCGCTTCGGGACATGGTTTAGTGGGCATGGTGGTGTTGGGTTGATGGTTGGACTCGATGTTCTTAGAGGTCTTTTCCAACCTTAATGATTCTATGATTCTATTCCAGTTATTTCCTTCTCAGGACTTTGAGCATGACAAACACTTGTTAGGTCATCCCAGGAGCACATTTCTACAATTGTTTGGCAGTTCTTGAAAATCCGTCATATCCTGTCCTGATTCAAAGTTTTACTGGTCAGCTCCCTCTTGCTACTTGTCACCTCCCCACCCCAACACATACCCATGCCTGCTTGCACACCACAAAATGTTTCTCATGTTATCCCAAGTGACCTATCCCTGCAACTGTTACAGTATTATAAACAGTCAAGGTCCATTTTTGAACAAAACTCTAACTAAATACTGAGCTTGCCTCCCTTGGTTTTTGGGGGTTTTGTTGTTGTTTGTTTGTTTGTTTTTTAGTGATTACAGTCATATGAGCCAACTAAAATGAATTTTGAACCGAATTGCTGCAAATCCACCTGTAATTTTTCCTACAAAATTACAGCAGTAATTACAAATGAGCAAATTTACAGTATCAAGATTTGCTTGTAGGCAACTGAAGAATAGGACAAATAGATAAACTTATCAGACATACTTCATTAGTCTACAAATGTGCTATTATTTGTAATAATTAGGTTTGGGTCTTTTGCTTTTTACAGAATAAATTATTGGCAGATTTGATATTGACAGTTGACCATATTGTGTTCAGGGATAAAACACAGAGCAGGATAAACTATTAGATGCAGCTGAGCCTCCAGGCATATAAACAAACAGCTGAAAATTTGTATTGTAAGTATGAATAAGTCTTGGGTTGTTTTTTGGGTTTTTTTTAACACTGGTATATCATGGACATTTTTTTCCCATAGTTGATAAAGCACACCCATCAGCCCAAGTATTAGTAAATGTGAGTCTGACCATCCTGCATAGGTGAAACCTGCAAAGAAACCTGTACCAATTTTGCCAAAAAAAGTAGCTTGTTTAGCAGAAAGTGAGAACTAATAACAATCACAATTGCTTTATTGTCGTGGTTTAACCCCAGCCAGCAACTAAGCCCCACACAGCCGCCCGCTCACTCCCCACCGCTGGTGGGATGGGGGAGAGAATTGGAAGAGTAAAAGTGAGAAAACTCGTGAGTTGAGATAAAGACAGTTTACTAGGTAAAGCAAAAGCTGCGCACGCAAGCAAAGCAAAATAAGGAATTCATTCACTACTTCCCACCGGCAGGCAGGTGTTCAGCCATCTCCAGGAAAGCAGGGCTCCATCACGCGTAACGGTTACTTGGGAAGACAAATGCCATCACTCGGAATGTCCCCCCCCTTCCTTCTTCTTCCCCCAGCTTTA
>NW_008794443.1:5991971-6005836 GCF_000699145.1 Aptenodytes forsteri
CAGTTGGGGTCAGCTGTCCTGGCTGTGCCCCCTCCCAGCTTCTTGTGCACCTCCAGCCTTCTCAGTCGGTAGAGCATGGGAAGCTGAAAAGTCCTTTGACTAGTGTAACACTACCTAGCAACAACTAAAACATCGGTGTGTTATCAACATCGTTCTCACCCTAAATCCAAAACACAGCCCTGTACCAGCTACTAGGAAGGAAATTAACTCTATCCCTGCCGAAACCAGGACATTTATCAGCTAGGGGGGAAAGAAAAGTCCACGGACTGGATACCAATCATTGTTTCTCTTTTTTACATTGGCAATTGCATTTTCTATTCCTTTTCAGCAGGCATAACTATCAAATACACTAATCAAATGAGTGCTTACTTACTCCAAAGTGGAGCATCTTTCATCCTTAATTTTTTTGCTTTGATGAAAAAAAAAGTTGTTTAAAGTTCATAGTATAGAATTTAAACACGTGTGGGAGTAAATTGTTTTAGACCACAGACAAACATCAGGATGGTCAGATCTGCATTCTGTTTGTTTGCCCAGTATTTAAATCAGCTTGGCTGTCTCTTTATTGCCTCTGAGGACTGTGGATACACTTCATCTTAAAGATGCTGGTAGATAAAATAATCTGATTCAGGCTCTCGGTTGAATTCCAGTTTATGGTATTTGAGTTTAAGAAATTATTTCCTAGTCAAAGGTATGGGTGGTTTTTTTTCTCCTGTTGTTTAGGGAAAGCTGGTTTTGCTCAGTTTAATCAGCTCAACAGCCAAACGTTGCATCTTCAACATTTTCAGTAAAACTGATCCCTAAAAAAGTGCTAAAGTAGTAAGGTGAAACCAGCTATAACAGTGGTCATACTAGATATACTCTTGCAAATCTCCACATACGATTTTTTCACTGTAGTTTTAATATTGTTTTTTCCTTTAAATCTCTTCTATTCTCATGGCAAAGGTTAGAGCCGTTTCTGGAAACTCATATTTTTTTAATCTGTCAGGGGCTTTTCCTCTTCAAACTAGCCACTGTAATATCTGCAGACAATTATTAATTACCTCTTGTTCAGACTTGTATTTGCCCATCTGTCTTTCCAAAGACACAATTCTGACACTTCCCAAACCAGAGGCAGGAAGAGAGAACAGTAAATTCACATTGCAGATGACTTTGAAAATGAGCAGTTCTGTTTTCATTCCAAACTGCAATGAAAGATAATTGCTAAGCTCTCCACAGAACAGCAGTCTGAAAAATGTTGGCTTGCTAATTTTAACAAATTAGGACTGAGGAAGATTAAGAAAGTGCAGGCGTCCAATTTCAAAAGCCCCTGGGTTTGCTGTAGAAGCTGGGGCTTGTTTGTTCCCTTTCAGCCCACGTAGTGGGATGGCAGGAAAGGGAGGGGAGCATCTGTGATTCTCTGATTTCTAGACTACTGGGGCAAGGAATCTGAAAATCCTGGACCCTCCTTCCTGAGAGGGCTGCCAGGATCTGTAGGGCTCCTGATATTCCTGACTTTGGGGAAAAAAAAAAATCTGCTTAGTAGGCTGTCTGCGGGGCAAGACACCAGAAGCACTCCCCGAAGTCTGTCTGCTGACCTTCTGAGGGGCTCAATGAGTAAACCAGCAAGAGTTCAAGCAGGATCCCAAGGGAAAAGCGCCTCTTGTCTTTTGATTTAAAATGTATTCCTTAAAAGTTCACTAACAACTGTAATTGTAGATGAGGAAAAGCAAGCAGTCTGCATAACTATGGCTGAACATCCCAGGGAACGTTGCCAGCAGTGACCGGCTGCAGAGTCAGATGCAGTTAATACAAATCTTCTCACAGAATTTCTGCCTCTTGGTGTCTCATGGGGACATCAGATCCACACTGGCTTAAAACAAAACTGATCCCCTTCCTCGGTTTTACAGCTACAGCTTGCCCTGATCTTCTTATTCCTAAGCTTTGAAATGCTTTCAGAGTCATCTGACAGTTGTCCGCAGGACCCGTAGATCCCAGCAATCAAAGACAGATCTGGACCATGATGTGTCTGAACTGAACTGCAGTGTTGGCTCAAACTCTCTTTTTTCAGACACTTTGGACATAGGTAGAAGTTATTGTCAAAAAACAGATAGTATTTGTTGAAAAAATAACTAAACCTGTGCGATGTCAAAAAAACCTTTTCAACGAAATTTTTCGTTCATTTGTTTTTAAGCCACCCTTTTTCTTTCCCTTCATGTAACCTAGTCTTCTTCCTCTGTGTTCACCTGCTGGTCTGAAAGACCTGAAAAATCAAGATATCTGTCACTTATGTGGCACAGTTTGGTGTCTTGGTTGAAGACACAACTGGGCATGTGTTTTGAAGAGGGGAAACAAATCACCTTTTTTGTTCTTAAAAAGCAAAAAGTTTCCACTCGGAGAGCGGCACATTACAGCATTCAGTTGCATTTATTTTGTGGAAGCTTCTTAACACTGAAAGACACTTTGATAGATTTTAAGAAAGTACTCTAAAAATATCAGGTAAGCTCTAGTGACAAGTTAAGATGGTATGAAGGTTTTAGTAATCACCCACTTTGCAGGCATTTTAGATGGAAGAAAACCTGTTCCGAAAGCAGGCTGTGTTACCTACCACACATGCTGAAACACTGTCTCTTCACAGACACAGCAGCAGATTAATCCCTTTTGGAAGAACAGCCTCAGGTTAGAGTAGAGAACTGGAAATGCTGGAAAGAGTAAAGGCAAAGAAGCTCCGTTTGGAAAAGGTAAAGTCGTATCAGTCCTCTTCTTTCTGAAAATACTTCTTTAGTCCTTGATGTGGCTTCTGCAAAGACCACCTTTGCTTCAACAGAGACAATACTGCAACTGTTAGCATCCCATGCTATTTGCCTCTTCTGGAAAGGACACAGGATCCTTCTTTCCACTAAAGTGGACCTTTTGACTTGCAGTGTCAATGTTTCAGATTCTGCTCTCAAATTTCTCGATCATTGTTTCTCTGTTGTTCTCTATTGTATATCACTGTTTGTGATTGCTTGTCAGCAACAGTGGCACAGTAGCACTGGGGTAATTGTCATGTTTGTTCCACATGTTCATGACGCTATAACATCAGAGGAGTTACAAGAACATATCCACCTGCAGGATGTGGACTGTTGATTTTAGATCAATCTTTCTGTCACATAAAGGTAGCTGTTCACTTTATAAAGCACCCTCTGGTTTCTCAATTCAGCTCTAACTATATGTTTAAGCAAAACTTACAGGCAACAGTCCATCAAGGTTGTCTTTGCTGGGGGGATACAAGGCTACTTCCTCGCAGCTCCTACCAAGTGCTGTATTGGGAAATCCTTAACAGAGCTATTTATTTAAGTAGAATTATTTTGAAAAAACTATTACGTATGTACATTGGAATTGATTTGAATAGAGACTTCTGACCATCCCAGATACTGTGTTACCCAAATTGCTCTAGCTCATGGGATAGCTGGCTAAACTGGCAAAGTGAGGCTGTTTATCTGGTAATTTAATTCTGTAATTAGCTTCTCTTTTCTTCCTATATGCCTACAGGGCAAGAATCAGCTCTGGTTCAGTTATATGCACAAGAAAGTGAAAAGGCCTTTTGGAAAACTGAGCTTCCCAATTACTGAAATAGAAAAGAAGAAAAAAAAAAAAGAGAATCCTTGGGAGAAAAAAAAAAATAGAAAATGTTTGTTGAAATAGGCAGAGGTAGATTCTGCTCTTAGCTGTATTGATTTAAATCAAAGTTGTTCCAGTGACATGAAATCTAGATTTATATAAGAATAACTGAAGGGCAACATCTGGTTCACTGCTTGTGTTGCAAACTGAGCTTCCCAATTACTGAAATAGAAAAGAAGAAAAAAAAAAAGAGAATCCTTGGGAGAAAAAAAAAATAGAAAATGTTTGTTGAAATAGGCAGAGGTAGATTCTGCTCTTAGCTGTATTGATTTAAATCAAAGTTGTTCCAGTGACATGAAATCTAGATTTATATAAGAATAACTGAAGGGCAACATCTGGTTCACTGCTTGTGTTGCAGTGACAGCTGGGCTTCACTTGTGCTTGCTGGAGGTAACAGACACTTCCACGTGGTCATACCAAGTTCAACGACCAGCTCAAAAGCATGAGTAATGATGCAAGCACCAGCTGTGCCTCTTCTCAGCTAGGTCACTACCAACACTGGCCAGTTACAAAAAACTCTGTGTGTGTGTGTGTGTGTTTGTAGGTATTCTGACTTAGCCCTTCCATGCTTTTAAGGGAAGAAGGAGAGGTGAAAGACCATAGGGCTTCAAATGATGCCTGTTATGTGGGGATAATCTCACACTGATGAGTTTTCACCCACTTACCTGTACACTTAAATAGTAGGTTGAGGCAGATAAACGTATCTGCTTTCTAAATCTCACTTACAGCTAAAGAAAACAAAGGAGCAAATCACGATTTCTGTAACACTGCTGTGAAACCTCAGTGGCATCTTTGTGCCGGAGTCATACTAAATGTATGCTGGTGAGGCTGCTTCCAAGACAGATCCTAAAATAGGCACTGAAGAAGTAACTGGACCCCATGCTCCCTGCAGAGCCAGCTGCAGGGGAGAGCTGCTGGCTGCACTTCTCTGTTAGTTGAAGGAGATGACTGTTCATGACATAACAGCGGTCTCGCTTCTGATCCCATTGTTGTGCTTTCCAAACTGGTAGCTCCATGGAGACTGGAATCCAGTTCGAAGTGTTCTGGATTCACCTCTTCTGCCAGAAGAGCCCACATTTAGTTAAGGATCAAGGTTAAATATGCCTGCAGTAGCGTATAGTTGATAGAGCGTAGTTCAAGCCTATGCCAAGGTCAGCACAGGGGGAAGGAACTGTCTGAGCTGCCTGAAAGCTGCTGCCAGTGCTTTTAGCCTTTACCCAGTGAGAGCTGACTGAACAGGCAAGACTCCTCTGCTGAGCTAAAGACTTGTTTGAATTATTTGTACAGCACAATTTGGCTAAGCACCACTGAGAGTCTGGATTGAGGACGTCGCCTTTTTATTATATACTGAACTGCTGTAAAACTTTTTTTTCATTAATTTCAAGTGGATCACCATCATTTTCCTGCTTATAACACAGATCCAGAGCATGGACAAAAATACTATGGAGGCAAAGACAGGAGGAGAGGCATACTGAGTCCCATCTGCTAAGACTGCAGGTACCTGCTTCAGACTTATTTATGCCAGTTAACGAGAAATGAGCAGGGCTTCTTGCCCTGCCTTGTGTTGCAAGGGGGATCACCCAAACTTCACTTATTATTATCCTTATGATTTCCTGTAATTTCCAGTCTCACTGTTAACCCAGAAGGGCAGCTGTCTTGGTTTTTATAGGTGCAAGAAAGGAAATGAGCCCCAGGCTCTGATTCCTGGCTGGCAGGCTTAAGTAGACTTTATTCCACAAAGCGGGAAAAGGCTAGAGGTATACCTGTGCCTTTTAGGAGAGGGAGTTCCCAAAAAAAGCTGGGTACAAGTGGATTCCCAAGAAAGAGGCGATGTTTTCTCTAGCAAGACCGAAGGTGATGGCTTCCAGACCTGAGGGTGATATTAATGGGGTGGAGTTCTTTATGGGAGTGGATGTGAAAAGCAGGAGGAGACATTTTGCACCAGAAGAGCCGTGGTACTCAGGGACTTGGAAGGTCTGAGGCATGGCCATGCAACTTTGCACAGCAAGTTTCTTGTTCAAAAATATCCATAAAACATTTCCTTCATACCCCACCAATTTATGTTGTGCCAAGGGTCCCTTCCAATGCTTTACAACAAACTTGAGGCTTGTAGGAAAAGGCCAAAGAGCCAAAGGATAATGTGCCACAGGCAGAGGGGCAGAAAGCAGAGCAAGGGCACCAACAAGTCTCCAGGTTTCTGCTATGACAAGGAATTCATTAAATTCACAGCCAGCTTGTACCCCTTTGTTCTCGTGCCAGCATTGTTTAGCTGCTCTCACAAGACAGACTGTCCATTCTCTGTGTAACCCTTCTCTGCATCTTTTCCAGAACGGTTTTCTTCTCGAGTGTGACAGCCCATATCATATACTGTGTTCTAGGGGAAACACCAGAGTTTTGTACACCTGCATCAGTGCTTCCCTTCCTCTAGTAGAGAAATACTATCTTACCGAAGGCATGTTTCTCCTTTTCTGTGAATGGCTGAAGATTTATTTGTTGTTTACTTCGATCATCTTTCGCATATCCTAGCTCATTTGACTTTTGACAAATCTGGCCTTAATCCTATGCATCTTTATCTCTACACCATAGCTATCTTTGCTGACTAGGATTTTTTACTATTTGTGACTCCTAGAACCTCTCTGCAGTGGTTTTTTTTTTGCTTATTCAGGCCTAAAGTGCTTCCCAAGAAGATTTTTCTCTTGCTTGGAATATATACATGGGATAATTTTTATACCTTTGATCTAGATGTATTCCAATCTCCCTCCACATTCAAGTCTTTCAGCTCTTCAGCCCAGGTAAATTCACTAATGAGTTTCCTTAATTTGACAGTTTGCCCTTCTGAAGTTGAAAAATTTAATTACCAACCTGCTTCTGTTTGTTATTCTGTTCAATGTAAATGGAAACAGTTGCCTAGTACTCAGCCCAATGCTGTTTTCTACGACCAGCTTTTTTTGAGTGTCTTCATTACTTACTAATTTGGGGTTGGCTCTTTTTGTCTCAGTGACTACTGAGAAGAAAGCTGGCAGCTATCGTACACGTGGCTAGCTGGGCCCAAGTTTATTATTAGAAGCATTTGTTTCCCAAATAGTATCTGGGAAGTTAAAGTTGATCATGGCACAATTCCCAGTAGTGTTTCTATAATAACATTTCAGTGACAGACCTCTTCTTGCACCATATTTTAGCTGCAGACAAGAAAGGCCAGGTTTCAATGAGGTGTCCAAATCAAAAACAACCACATCCCAAAAAACAAAGGCTGTGAGCAGGTGGTCTGGGCTGCTGGAAGTGGAGCTTCCCGTTCACATACAATGGGGAATTTTATGATGATTTAAATGATGACGAGTTAAATGGCAGATGGCTTATTTTTTAATAAGTTGCAAAGATCACTTGATGTTTTCCACTTGTCTGGATGAAATGGCTAAACACTGAAATAGGAGTATTGTACTAAGATTGCAAATGTCTTGGATATTGGCCTATTGATCATATTCACATGGGTCAGGTCTGGCTCCCATTTGGAACAGGAGCGGAGCAGTAAAAAAGAAAAGTCCACTCCATGAGCTATTGCTCTCCCAAGTTATGGAGACAAAGCCAGCTTTTTCTGCCGTAGGGCTGCTCTGTTCAGCCTGGAGTGCTGTGAAGGAAGGATTCCCTCTCCCGCACTGCTAGCCCTATTTCGTGTGGGTACCTACTGGGTTCTTCTGACTTGTTGCAAGTGAACATTTGGCCCGTAGCAATGGTCATTACCTGGCAGAAGTTGCAAGCAGATAAGTCAGTCATGGGAAGAAATGCATTTAAAATTTTCCCAGCTGTTGTACCTACATTGAAGACTTTGAGTGCAGCTTGAACTCTTAAATTTAAGAAACATGCAAAGCACTCTTCTCCTTCTCAGCCCGTGTCTGTCTCTCATTGAAATTAGCCTGCTGTTCACATATGACAAGGCTTCTAGCAGCTTCTGTCATACCATTCCTGACTTACAGTGGCTCATGTAACCTTCTCACCCTCCTTCTTCTTGGAGTCTAATCATAGCTATTTGTATCACTTTTATAGCCCTGTTTTATGTCCTGTCTTGCTACATCCTATTTTCAAGCACAGACCCAATCTGAAGAGTGTCTGGAGGAAAAACTGTGCACCTGTTCCCAGATTTTTGGCTGCTGCAAGCCAGTAAAGGAATCCAGGCCAGTTAACACTGGCCAAAGACGTGGGCCAAAAGTTTGAAGTTGAAAGGTTATATATCTGAGAGCTGCAGTAGCTGCCTTAGCACTCGTAATAATGACTTGGCTGTACAGGTGAAACCAACAGGACACAGGACAGAAACTTGGGGATCTGGAGGTCAGAATGATAGGCTGTGCAATGAGGAGCCAGAGGGAAAACCAGGGTGGTCTTTTTTATAAAATGCACAGAGAAAGAAACTGGGCTTTAAGCTGCGCTTAAAATGGCAAAGGCATCTCATGTGCTGGCCTCTCCTTGGAAAGGAGACAGAGAGCGGTGAATCCTGGCATGGTACTGTAGGAATGACAGAGCAATCATAAAAGGGCAGGTGTTTCATCTTCCAAAAGCAGTTTGTGTCACTCAGCCTAGCACATGAGGCTGAGCGGGTAGGGACCCAGAGCCACAGGCTCAAGGTCTTGTTGTTCTCTCTGAGCTCAGAGCCCATCTGCATTTGGCACCGGGGCCGTGACCTAGCAGCAGACTGCAGATGAGGGTCTCCCACTGCCCCGCCACCCCTCAGCTGGTTACTCCCTCCTGTGCACCACTTCACCTCTCTCCTTCTCCCAGCCTTCCCCTGTGCCATGTGCCACAGCCAGTGTCCTCTGTGAACAGCAGTGCACTGTGTGCCCGTGAGCTGCTGGGTGGGAAGGTGACTGCCATGTCCCCGTCAGATGGGTGGGAGAGATGGATCTTGAGAGGTTTGCCTCCTGCCAGGGGAGGAAGCATCAGCTCTTGCCCTCTTTCCCTGAGGGAAGGGCCGCTTTCAGTGCTGTGAAGCTTCAATTTGGGTTACCCTTGGGTGCATGTAGAGGTGGAGTCATGCCAGTATATTGGCAACAAGGAAGGATGGAGGGGACAAGTCGGAAACTTGAGTTCTGTATGACAGTATAGTTTAACGGAAATAAGGCAACAAGTGGAGGGGAGGAATCTGTGGTTTAATGTTGTTCTTGACCTGGTGAAAACCACTAGATGCTCAGGATGCATTTTTCCACAATTTTGCTAAACCCTTTCCCCTTCTCCTTCCTGTTGTTTTACTAGCAATGCTCTTCAAGTGGGTGTGTTTTGACCTATTTTTCCCCTGCACGTGCCTAGTGAGCACAAGGATTTTAGTGCCTATTGGATAATGTATTTCTTTATGGGTTTACAGATGCTCTTATGTATAGATACATGCCTTGAGGGCTTAATTTTGGTTGGCAAATAGTGCTTCCTAATGTGCTCACCACTTCAGATTGCATTGGATTAGCTGGCAGGGAGGCTGTCTCAGCCTACCTGGGTTACCTCCATGACATTTCTTGCTGTCATACGTTTTGTTTGCTTGTATCCTCTCTCCCAGACGGAGTACAGGAGCACTGCACAGCCCAGGGCAGGAGAAGGCACTCTGTGCACTTCGCAGAAAAAGCAGTCCCTAGGGACCATGAGAGCAGTCACAGCCTAATGTAGCTCTTTGGTTGACCAGGTCTTGAAAAAGTGACCTCGAACTAGGTGGGGGTTGCGTGCTGTGAGCTCATGACAAATGCTGTGGGTTCTGATGAGATGTCCCACAGCAACTAAACAGATTCTTTAAAGCTCCTAGGACAGGCTTTAGCAAGTTGTCTCCTGGCAGAGAGTCTCTGGAAGAAATATCATGCGACCACAAATCGATGACTAAACAAACTACGTGAGGACTGGTGCTTACTACAGCTTGAGTGGTCAGTGCAGTGGAGAGCAGTCCCCTAGCATCTGGGGCAAGGGGACTGAGAGAAATGCTATGAAACAGAGTTGTGCTGAGACAGGTTTTGGAGCTCAGTAGCAGAGACTGGGGCATGTATGGGACTTGGGGCTGTTCTCACAGTGCGACACAAAGATGATTAGGATCGGACTGATGGTAGGTAGTAAAGCTAGAAAATGAGTGGAGAAGGGATGTTGTGACAGTCTGTATTTCTACAAATGCATTCATCTCCTAAAGTAATTAATAAAGGGGGACAGTTCTGTTGTATCTTAATTCTAGGACCAGAGGTGTATGATAGACTGCATGGTGCATTGCATACACGGAGCCTGATGAGTCATCTTGCTTATTGGATTGCCGGGGAGGAAATCACTTTCATGGTGCTGCAACTTTCCATTCTGTTTATTTCATGTTCTCCACAGTTTTGCTTTTCCCATGTTCAACAGTCTTTTCCTTCCATTTCCTGTAATTTTTATCTTTGCTTTTCTCTGGTTTTGCAAGGCAGGGCAGAATCTGGCTGCAACATTTTCTTAGTTTAGTAGTGACTCAGGAGGTACATAGTTTCTCCTGGAACTTAAATAAGACTCCATTTTGTTTGGATTTATTTTAGTTATTGCTTTGCATTTAAAGGTTTCTGTGGCTTTTATGTTTGGTTTGGGGAGAGGTTTGAGTCTCAGGAGAGTTGATTTTGAACTGAAATAGAAAAAAAAAACCTGTTGACTTTTTGGTCACATGCATTGTTTTTGCTTGCAGGAGCATTCATTTGACTTCCTGCTAGTCATCCTTTTCCAAAGCATTTTGAAGGCTACTCATTGTTGTCACATCATTGCTGATACTATTTGTGTGCAATAGAATATATCCCAGAGAAGTGATTCCTTATACTTTCTGCCAAATAAATTCATTGCTGTTGCAGATTAGTTCTTAATTTCTTGCTTGTACAGATCATTTTGAAAACAGCTAGGAACTAAGCTTTTTCTGCAGTATATTAATTGTTCAAATTGCCATTTGAATCCTTGAATTTAGTTTGACATATTTAGACGACAACAAACACGAGCTTTCATTCTGTTGCTGGTCTTGGACAGTTACAGTTGCCAGAAGAAACTGAAGTGTAATAATCTAATTTGTAATAATGTAATTTCATTATTTGACCAATGTAGTTAGAATTTGCGATTTTGCAGTTTACTCCAGATAGAGGTGTGTTCAGGTATCTTAGATAAAATTCCTTGTATTTATTACACACACACACTGCCTTTAATGCAAGGGAATAAAACTGTCAGCAACAGGTCCTCTGTTCACAGCACTACATCTCCTTCAAACTTTGGCTGCAAATGTGAACGCTTAGCTCTTCCTAGAGCTAGATGCCTTCTGCAAGACTCCCAGAAAATTGACAAGCACATAACTTACAGCCAGCTGTGAAATCAAATGATGACTTCTAAGTCATCACACAGTATCACCATAGGAACATTGCATATGTCTAACTAGCTTCAGAGGCGCATCAGTAACTTGAGTTGGCCTCTCTGAGCCAGTGGCTCAGTCCTGCTAACAGCATGTTCATGTTCTTTACTGCTGTTTTCCAGCCTGCCCAAAGATCCATGCTAGACTGTTACCAATACCCAGGTTAGCTAGAGTGAAATTAGCTCACGCCCATGAACTCATGCACAAAAGATGCAGCTGAAGCACACGCATCCTGTCTGGAACAGGGGCAGGAATGGCGTGTGTTTCCTCAAGGTTTCCTACACTCGTCTGCAGTGAATAGTCCCAGCATCTTGTTCTGCAAAAATCTGGCACATCCCGAGAGTAAGTCCATCCTGTATCCTAAACAAAGGCGAGGCCTTGCAAAATAAAGCAAGGCCAGAACAAAATAATACTGGATGACATAATTTAAGACTCTCATGAAATGTACGAGCAAGGGGAACAAAGTGAAGTCACATAACCCATCTTCTGGTATTTCCTAACTTCTGACTCCTTCATTGTGCAACCTTAATGATTTTTTTTTTAATTGGTTTTGTGCCTATAATACTTAGGCGAATTGAAGAGTAAAGATGGAAGAGATGAGAGCTAATAGGAAAAAGATATAGCAGAGTTAAATAAACTAATTTTAGAAGGCAGATATTTTAGCTATGTACTTTGAAGCAGCTTGGTTTTGTAAAGGCCAGGATATGAAGGGTGAAAACCTGAGGAACCTCGTGGGAGAAGGGGCAAAAGTACAAAGGTATTTTCAGCTCAAGGCAAGACAAATTACAGAGGACTGAACTTTGGTTCCCAGCCCAGAACACATTGAAAGCCGTCTCAGCAGGCTACAGAGTGGGACAGTCCCTTAAGAATAGACAAAATTTCCCTGCTTTTAATCTGTTATTTTTATTACGTGTACATATAGGCTGTCTAAAACTGCTGCTGAGAAGAGACTCCACCTCTGGTCATTCCCAGTGATAGCTACCAAAAAAACCAGGAGCTGCTCTTCCAGTAAAGGAAGTATCTTGTTCTGATACAATGCTAAAAACATACTGCAAGCTCTCTGAAGCATCATAGAGAAAAATTTCAGGTGAGAAGAGGTCAGGATCATAATGTGTGAAACAGGAGAGGACAATTAAATTATTAACAACCCCTCAGATTTCTTCTAGCATGTTACACTACTCTGGGCAAAATACAACATTGATGCAGCACACGATTCCAGACAAACTGATTTTTTGCCTCCCCTTTATTACTGGCAGAATTATTTATTAACCTTATTTTCAAATAGTAACGCCCAGTCCCGCGCGGTTGGGTGCTGTCGTGTGGAGAGAAGGGTGTCCAGGAGCCCCATGGCTCTCTCCTGGGTTGGTCATACAGGGTGAAGCTTCGTTTTGCCCCTGGCAGCAGCTCTTCGAGGGGGGGCCAGTTCCTCCCCTAATGGCTTTCACTGGGGCTGGCTGGAAGGGGGTAGGGTACTCGGAAGGGGCGAATCCTGCACCTGAAATAACTGCTGTGGCTTTCGGCTTGCTTGGCTTCCCCCCTACCCCCCCAGGTGACAATCGGTTTGTCAATGAGCTGTTAATTCCCGGAGGCTGAGGAGGCGCTAGCGGGGCGGGGTGGGAAAGGCTCATGCAGCGGCGGGGGCGGCTGCCCGCCCCCCGCTCTGCGGGTCTTCTGCGGGTCTCCCGCCCCCCCGGGCTGTCGGGGCGAGCGCGGAGGGGGAAGGCTCCCGCCCTCGGCGAATCGCCGGCCCCGGGGGAGGAGGAGGAGGAACAGTGGCTGCGGCTCCGGCTGGGAGTCAGTCAGAGAAGATACGCTCAGTACAGAGGGGGGGGAGGCGGAGTAGCTCTTTGGCTTTCTTCACGTGAGTGTCTGCTTCCCCAGCAAGGCTTTGGTATAAATCGAGGAGGAATTTCAGCAGACTCGAGCCAAATAACATCTCTGTCTAAAGGCACAGCGTGGTTCCTTTTACGTTTTCTCTTGCAGGTGGGCCTCAGCTGAAACAAGCCTTCCTCTTCATCCTTATCGTAACCACCACCGTACGGGAATAAGGCTGAAGCTACCGAGAGGCTGGCTGGACGGCCCTGATAAGAAGTTCGGTCCTTGCGTCTCACATGACTTAAAAGATAAAATATCTGCGCTATTGACAATTGGTAAGTGAATACCCGTGCTGTATAAAGCGTAGCTAGCTCTGTAAACTGTTGCATAGGCTGAGAGGATCTTGTGGATGGTGCCTGAACCCGTAGGACCGGGTACCCTGAAAAGTGCTTGTTCCCGAGTTTGCCGGCGCTTCTCCCGTGAGACATCTCGCCACGCTCTTGCGTTATTTCAGACGGCAAAGCTTCCAGCTAACCTCATGTAGAGTCTATGCATGCTTCCAATTTTAAAACCTCCTTCAGGTTAAGTACTGATGGCAGCAGCTGCCAACAACATTGCTATTCGGTGTAAATTACCACATATTCAAAGGCAGAGCTGGCTATTCCGATACATCAGCATGTTCCTCGGTGAAAGCATTCAAGGAATTAATTGAACTTCCAGAGGGATGAAGCCTGCCTCTACAAGCCTCCTTTGAAGAGAGTACAATTTTAATCGGCTTGAGAGCTGGTGAGATGAGATGTCCCAGACCTTTCCCAGAGGTTCCTGGGAACTTCCTGCTAAAAATTAACATCGCGGCGTAGCAGGGACCCGGTTACCTGTGGGGATGAGCCTGACAGAAGCTGAAGCGGCGCCGCCGCCGCCCGGCTTGCGGGCGGCATTTGGGTGCGCTTGATGCCGCACACAGGCGGCCGGTGCTGGGGACCGCCTGCGCCGGGGGAGAGGCCGGGCTGGGGCGCCGCCCGGGGCCGCATGCGGGGCCGGGTCTCGT
>NW_008794443.1:6006240-6021929 GCF_000699145.1 Aptenodytes forsteri
GGCGGGGCGCTGACCGGGGGCTCCGGGGCTGGGCAGGGCAAGGCAGGGGGGAAAGCGGGCTCATGCAAGCAGGACAGCCCCGCGCAGGGGGAGCCTCCCGGCAGAGCTGGCGGCGGCCGGCAGCGGTCCGTCAATAAAATTTGAGAGGAGATGCGTGGCTTCTGCTAAGCTGCTTGGGTCTGGTAATCCCACCCTGTTGCCGTGGCTGCCGGTCAGGCAGGTTCCGATAAAGGATTGCTTTTAGCGGGGGTACCGAAAGGGAGGGGCTGCCTCTTGGAAGCGCCGAAGGCCTAGGGAAAGGAACAATGGGTCTGTGGGTAGACTCTGCCTTGAGCTATGTAAACCCATTACTTGTAGTTTAGGGAAGAAACAAACCCTGGAAGTTTTATGTTCTCTGCTTTTTTTAAAGTCTCTGGATTATTATTTGGCAGTGGGGGTGGTGTTTCTATTTTAGTTATTGCAAGCTGTGAGCTCAGTCCTGCTGTCCTTTCTCAAATTAAAATTTCCAGTCAGATGAACAGCTGATCTATTGGGGTTTGTGGCTGTTGTTTCAGTTGGGTAACAGGAGCACTTTCTGTCCAAGTTTCTTCAGTTTTTTGTCTCTCTCTTCTTCACCCGCTTTATGCCGAGCTATTCTTACGTACAATGTGGTTGCAAAATTATTTAGAAAGGATGAACTTTGCAATGGGATGAGATTACTTGTTTTAACCTGGCAATTCTATTGCAGCTGAACTGTGTAAAAATGTTATACAGAAAAATACATAACTTCTACTGTGGAGAATGCCATGGTACTAGACTGGTCACTCCTATAGTTAAAAAACTAAATACAGGAAGGGCTTAAAGGAAATGTGTATGGAGCGAGGCTTCCTACCCATCCATTTCTGAGCAGGAAATATTGCTATCTCATTAGGTCACAGAAGTGTTATTTCTGAAACTAAAATAACTTTCCTTCCATATGTAAGATTGCACCAGCCATATCCTTGGGTTTTTTTCCCACCTATATGAAATAAATCTGCGGATCTTTCTTTCCAGCTTGATGCAGTACCTGCTTTTTTAGCATGTCTGTCTCTCTGCTGAACTGAAGCAGAGTCAATTAAGTTACTCTTTAAGTGTACAGCTGTTTATTAAAGCAGCAGTATTAAAGGTGGGTAAGTCCCATGGTCTCCCTGAGAGTCGTCTTGTCTGTAGGAGACCTCTCCTGCTTGTGGGATGTATGAATAATCTAGTGAGACTCATGAGACTCCCAGTGTCCAAACACCCGCTGTTCAAAACCAGGAAGAAAGTTCTGTGGAAGCAATTGCCTGATGGGGAAGTGCCCATGGGAACAGCTGCAGAGAGTACGCAGGCAGGTCAGCAAAACCTGAAAGCTGGCAAGAAGATCACAAGTGCCCAAGTCCTAAGTTGTAAAGAAGTGGGGAAATAGGTGAGTTATGGTGTTTTGGCTAGACAAGGTGATTGGCGAGATGTTATCTTGATATGTACTGTGTGCGTGGCTAAATAATGGCTTTAGCAGTTACGCGGGGGAGTTGGCTCGCTGAGGAGGGAAATACAGCAGCCAATATGGTGACGGGTCTCATTCACTGTGGCAAGCACTCGAGGTGCTTCTTCACCACCTCCTCAGACCTTTGAAAGCTTACAAGCAGAGACAGTTTTAGAGGATTTGGATGATTGCTTTCTTCCTTGTGTGATCATTTTTGGATAGAAGGTGGCAGGGAGTGGGAATAGTCTTATGATAGCTTCTTTGTGCCGTTTTATCTCGGGCTTGTTTTCATTGTTAGTTTCTGGGCACACCATGATTAGTACCTTTCAGTAAAGGTTTGATCTGTCCTCCCAAGACAGGCTTGGGAAAGTTCACATAAACCTGCTTTGACTGATCTGTGGTTTTCTGCTTCTTGTGTGTTGCTTCATATGCTGTTGGAGGGCTTGGTTCAAGTATTTTGGCCTGGAAGAGGACGCAGTCAGATGGGTCATTTGAAGATAAAACTTGAAGACCACCATGAGTCTCCATGAGGCAGTCCACACCATTGACTCAAAGGGGCTTGTAAGGAAAAACTCTTCCCCTGCCTCCACTGTATAGCTTGAGCCATAGCACAGGATCTTGGTTTGTTTGTCTTTGTACCTTAAGATTAAGGTTATTTTACTTCTAAGCATGAAAGGTTGTTTTTACTGTGTGTGTGCTCTGCTGTGACTCCCTAGTTACACGCATTTTAGGAACGAGCTCAAGATTACTTGAAATACCTCTCTTTACAGGCATCTTTCCTTACAGATGTTTGCACAGTTGAAATGTGCACTGTGCATTTGAGGAGTTTAATTCATCAAGCTTATGACAACTCGTTTGTCATTCGAGTAATTTGTTCATCAATTTCTCTAGCCTTATAAAGTTGCTAGTAAATAATATTTATTTTAATTTATGGGATAACTGAGCGTACAGGGTTTTTTCTTTTTCAGAGTTTCTATTTTCTATTTTCTATTTACTCAAAAGACCAAGAGTTTTGTAGCAGAATAAAAAAACCCCTGAACTTCCCATTAATCCGGTTTCTTCTACTTCCATTTTTGCTATGTTACATGTGACTTCTTCTGTACCTATTCATAGTCTTCAAGGGAAATTAAAATAAAACTTCTTTTATTTTATTATTTGGTGTGTGAACATCTTGAAGTGTTAAATCTTTTACCTTCCTTCCTGCTACAGAAGAACCTAAACCCTCAGCTTTTCTTGACGTGTATTGAGCTTGGGAGGAAAATGTGATGTGCAAGCTATTTGCTTTACAAGTCACCTTTCAGTAGTGTGTGGAAATGAATCTTCTCTCACTTTGCGGTTCACTGTATTAATTGCTGGTATCAGTAGCTGCTATTTGTGCAGAAAGCTTGAAAAGCTGAAAAGTGATGGGCAGCACTAGCTAGTGTGTGCTATGAAGCAAAAATAGGCTAAATGTGGCTTGCATGTGGTATCACTACGTTTTGAAAAATGCGTTGAACAAATGCAGCTGCAGAATGTGGTAAAATACTTTGCAGTAGTGCTTCTTGCTATGTTCTGTACCTATCATCTTAAAATATCACGTCCTTTTAAAGTTCATTTTGTTAGGGTGGGGTGGCTCTTCAGTGTTCAAAGACGGTCATTCTTTGGTCTTGAAGGCAAAAGTGAAGCCTTGATATCTTGAGGGGAAGCCCCTTTACAGCACTGCAACAGAGTGAGCAAATTGTAAGCGTCCCCCGGAAAATACCCAAAATTTGCGTGTAACTGTTCTGCATTGCCTCTGCTCCTAGCTCTGGCAGCAGCAGTAAAACTGAAGTACATTGTGCTAGAGCTATTCCTTACATTCCAGTATCCATGAGGAGCCAGGAGGAGCAAGGCAACAACTCGAATAGCCCCCACTTGCCCTGGATGGGAAGGGAAGGCTGGAAAATTTGAAGAGCCACAAAGCTGATCCTCCCTCCTGTTAGGAGGGCAGGAACGGAGTAATCAAGGAACTGGTTTTTAAGAGCAGACAGGAATGAAATGAAGTTCAGACTTAATCATTAAAGGTGCTCTTAACATCTGTTGATTTACAGTGCAAGTTTCCATTCCCCTAGCAGGAATATTGCTTTCTTTTGGGCCACTAGCCAGTAGGAAACTTTATTTGTGAGGTGGGTGGCTAGCAGTCTTAGATTTCCACAGACTCTTCAACTCACTTTTAGAACAACAGTTTCTAGCCCTTGTGAGTACAGGTCGGAAACACTAAAATAAAGATCAGCTGCTGCAGAGCTCAGAAAAGATTTGTTAGACTGCATCTGCAGGCTGACACTTTTGCAGCGCAGCGGTAGCCGGCCACTGCTTTCATTCACTACTGCTTTTCAGAGTCCTGTGGCCAGTGGTGAAACGAGAATGGTGAGGGGCGCGTCGTCAGCTTACCTGGAGCCTTAGCAGAGGTAGGCAGCGGAAATATGCATATGTAATGGCCATTTAATAGTAAATAGAAAATGTGTGTGTGTGTATAAAACACAAATGATACCGCATGTGGGATGGGGGAGGAGGAGTCCCTTTCCCAGGGTAAGAAAGGAATTGAAGTTGTGTTTTTGCCATTATCTTCTTTTCTTTTGTCCAATGTAATTGTTGGTCTATGTAGCTCCTTCCTGGGCAGCTAATTTTTGCAGGTGTGTTGCGCTGACACAGTTTTTTGGCTACACGATGACCTGTGTGGGGGAAGTGATCTGTTTAGGGAAAGGAGCATACAAGCACCCTAGCGTAACACAGGGACAGTGGGGGGAAGGAACTTGTGGATTTTCCCCCCTACAATGAGGAGAGAGGAAGGTGCTTGCTGCTTAAGAGCTGCTGTTGCTGAACGAAACAACAACCTTATTCATCTTTTGGCAGTCAAGATAGATCTTTTCTATTTCTTTGAAGATCTTAAACCTGTCTACGTCCTCCACCAGTGTCACGTCTGAGCACCCTGGAAACATTATCACCTTGATCTTCACAGTGCTTCAGGTAGTCTGAAGTCAGTGTGTGGGATTGAGACCAGGAGGAGGGTTAGTGGTGTAGACGGGAGATACCCTGTAGGGTTTGACTGAACATAACGTTTGCACAAGATTAAATGGAGCCATAATATTAAATCCACTTGGTGAAGCGCCAGAGCAAGTTAGGATTTGTCCGTATTGGTGAATGCGAACAAGGCTTGCTAGCATGTGGTAGCTAGTCTTGATCGTGCCCCTTGTGTAGACAAGTTACTGCCTTCTCATTCAAGGAGGGAAAAGCTTGTGTTTTGCTGGAAACAGTTAAGGGAAAACTACAGCTAGCTCTGCTTGCCCAAACGTTTTGCAATATTTAATGAGACAGGGTGACTGTTACTTGCCTCAGCTGAGAATCTGAAGGCTATATAAGCTTATCCTCCCCCCTCCAATTTTAATTGGAAGTTTTAATTCCCCATTCTCAAAAAGTTGAGGGCCTCAGGACTGTGCCTGTAGTGAAGTGCCCTCTGGTTCAGCAGCTCTGATGCAGTGATAGCACTTCAGTCTGTTTTAGTGGGTTTCCTGTCCTTTTTTTTTGCCCTGGTTCCCAAGTGTAGACGTTGGCAGGTCCATAAAAGGATACTAAAAGGAGTAGGCAGGGATGTTACCATTCAACTCCTGTACTAAACAATTGTAGGTGCTGCAAGGGGAATGTGTGGACAAGGGGAATGAACCACAAAATGTCCACAATGTGCTGTCCCTGAATAGCATCTCTCTGTGTCACTGCTGGAGATAGACTAGTGGGCTAGATGGACATTGGTCTTACATAGCAGAGCATTTCTGGTGCCTGTGTTGCTCACCTTGTGCTTTGGAGCACAGGCCAGGTGTGTAAACTGGGTTTTGAGTAGCCAGATGGTTAAAATACTGGTCAGTGTAAATACCGCTTGTACAGTTCCTCAAGATTGCCTTTTCTTGCAAAACATGTTTTTGGAAAAGGAAATACTTCATTTTCATCGAAGCAATTTGAATGGAATAACTATCTTCGTTCCTTCTTTCGTCTGTGCTAAAGGCACGCTGTAATTGTTTTCAACTTGGGACATCGGTTCTTAGATGGCTTAGCCTCAAACCTTAGGTTTTGTATTAGTTTAGAGATTTCTAATCTAAATTGAGAATGTTGTTCAGAGCTTTTTAGAAAGAACGGTGAAGTGAAATAGAATATGCATCTCGTTCTTCAGGTTTCACAGAGAATATTTCCTATAAGAAATACTGGCTGGTGTCAGAGTGACTTTTTTTGAAGCTGGGTGACTGAAGTCAGCTAACACTATCTATTAAGTGACTGAAAAGGATATTTAAAATGTTAAACTTCAGGCAACTGTTTTGGGAAACTTGGACACTTAGGTGTTTGTGCAAGGCTTTCAAAATTTTAGCACTCTTTTTTTTAAATAGCCAGAGGCTCTTATAATACCTCTGCCACACAATTGTGTGACAGATATAATGAAATCAGGTTTCTGATGTCTTTCTGCATGTTGACTTTCTGATCTTTAATGAAAGATGAGCTTATAGGGTTTCTTTGTTCTACCCAGCTGCCTGTTTATTTTTGCAAAACTTGTGGAGGTCTCAAACGCATTAAGTTCCTAATCTCCTGTCAAGTGTGACGGAAATTAGCCAAAGGGGTTCAAAAGTTCCATAGGGAAGGAAAGAAAGGATATGCATGCATGCACACAGGGTATTATTGCATAAATCTCATTTCATGCTAAGAACACATGTGCTAGAACAAAAAGCCTTTTACTGTACTGCATTTCATGCTGTAATGGAGTTCTGCATCGTCTGCAGCGTGAATAGCCATCTGATAGGACACGGTGATGCTGGAGGCTGAGCTGGATTTGGTGTGGTCAGGGTAGCGAGGAAAAGATGTCAATAGGCAACACAGCAGGTCCTGCTCACAGTGTATCTTGCTCTAGAGGACTTCCAGTTTCGTGCTGAAGCAAATATCGGACTTCTTGTTTTATTCCTGCTGCAGCGTGGGCCAGTTTGGTTATGGAGGAGCAGATGTGTGCCACAAAAGAAGTTCATCGCCCTGCTGTGACTCACAGGGAGGTGTGCTCTGTGTTGTCTCAGGGCTTACCTGTTACTCTCTTTATCTTCAGAGAAGATACTTGCACATACAGCCCTGGGCAAGCTCAGCAAAGATCAGGTAGGGGAGGATAGCTAATCTCTTATCTCTTACTACAGTCCTGAAGAAACTCCTGTTTATTTTGCTGTAGCATTTAAGGACTGTTGAAACTGAGAATTGAACAGTAAAAATAGACACTCTTTCACCTACAGCAAACCAGACTTGGCTTAGAAAGTAACAGATCAAACTGATGGAGGGAGCTTTTGGTTATGGAGGAGCAGATGTGTGCCACAAAAGAAGTTCATCGCCCTGCTGTGACTCACAGGGAGGTGTGCTCTGTGTTGTCTCAGGGCTTACCTGTTACTCTCTTTATCTTCAGAGAAGATACTTGCACATACAGCCCTGGGCAAATCTGATGCTCAGCAAAGATCAGGTAGGGGAGGATAGCTAATCTCTTTAAAAATACTACAGTCCTGAAGAAACTCCTGTTTATTTTGCTGTAGCATTTAAGGACTGTTGAAACTGAGAATTGAACAGTAAAAATAGACACTCTTTCACCTACAGCAAACCAGACTTGGCTTAGAAAGTAACAGATCAAACTGATGGAGGGAGCTGATGACATGCAGCAGAAGGTACCGTGTGAAGCCATCGCTGCAGCAGGGTCCCGGCTGCGTGCCTGTAGTCTACCCCCGCGCCCCCCCCCATGGGTGTGTTTAACCTTCAGTGAGGATTGAGGTCTGAAAGTCCTAAATGGGCATCTCTGTGTAGCACTGAGAAAAGCGTATAAGCTTTCCCGGCATTCCCTACTGACTCATTTAGGCAGCTTTCCTCCCAGACAGATGGCAATTGAAGATTACAATCAGAGATAATTAGCTTTCCTCATGTATAGGTAAGGAAACTAAGCTGCATAATTCAGGGCTATGAACTCCACTGTAGGATGAATACCCACTAAAAGTTAGCACTGCAGTACAGGCTGCTGTAGTGTCATTTTATAGCTCTGTACACACAGAAATATGTAAATGAACTTGTGCAAACTTTTTCATAAGGAGCTGAGTTCCCTTACAGCAACTAACAGTTGCTCTGTGAAGAATTCCAGTTCTGGTTTTATGTCTTTTAGGTTGCTCCTTTGTCCTGGGTTTTTATTGTGAATTTGATTTCAGCTTTGTCTAAGGAAACACACAATTAATGATACTCTGAATGCTGAAGTCGGATACACCTACATCTTTGTTCCCCTTGGAAAGCTCATTACCTTACAAATAACTTTTTTTTTTTTTAACACATGTAGACTTACTGGCAACGTTTTTCATTCAGAAAAGATGTCAGTTAGGACTTTACGTGCTGCATTAAATGTTCTTCAGGACTACATCTTTCAACTATGCTATGTATCTCATAGCTCTCAAAATCCTCAGGATAAGTACTGTTTGGATATTTTATGTGGTAGTTTTTCCTGTATTCACATTTAAGAAATGAAACAAAGCACTAAAAGCCTTTAGGGGATCAGATACAGGCTCTGCTGCAACCTGTACAACAGTTCTTTGTTAGCTCAAAAACACTTTACGTCCACAAAGTGTTCTCATAGTTATGAAGTTGCTCATTAGAGCTTTTCTTCTTATGGGTTTTCGTGTTGTTTTTGTAAATAATATTTTCTGAGCTTTAGTGCTAAGAAAACAAAACTACATATAAAGAAGGCTTTTGAAAATAGCCTTAATATTTACAATATTCAAGCTTTTCCAGTTTGGCACTGTCAGTTTGGGTTTAGCTTTCTTACAGTAGTTAGCAGTTAAGGTGTGTATTCTGATTAATTTTCAAGATCCAAAGGCAATGTGAATGTGTTCATTGCAATGCTGAATTGACAGCACTGGAAATGTAAGGCATTAACGTTATCAGAGAAGCTGCTCAAACTGTTGGTGTTCTGCAGCTTTCTCCTGAGCTGGCAGGATCGCTGCCCTGGGAAGCTTCCAAGACTTAGTAGTAGTGTAGGGTAAGTGCTACCACTTATCTCCATTTTTCTCCCTCCCTGAATTAATTTAGCTTTACACTTTCCACTGACTTATTTTGCTGCGTTCCTGAGAATCCCAGAGCTCTCCGTTGGCACACGTGCATCGCAGCAGATTGACTTGCAGAATCTGCTGTTGGGGTGAATTCCAACTCAAACAGCTGGGGATTTGGGGTTTTTTTTGGTGGTGTTTTTTTTTTTTTTTAGCAGTTGAGGCAAGATAGGGAGCAACACAGCAAAAATCAGTGAACGTAGTATGTTTGGGGCTCTAACTACAGACATGCTTTGCATTTTATTTAAATGAAAATTAAACTGTTTAGTTTTGTATGCTGGTAGAAGCATGTTCACACCTATTTGCTGGGCCTCTTAATCCACACAAACATACATAACGTAACTTGTTGCTTTTTAAAATATGGGGACTAAAAATTCCAGTAAAAAGAGCTGTGGCATCAGATGATGGCAGTCCGTGCATATTTGGACTTAATCTTGACTGGGGTTTGCAAATACTACTGTGAAAACTAGTCATACAAAAAGCACCTGTGTCTCTAGGGACAGATTCTGACACCAGAATCAGGATTTACACTGTTATGACTAAGTGAGAAATTAGTCTGATTTACTTAGGACTTGATGTAGATGGGGAGCACTTCATTCTCCAGCTGCTGGTAATGAAGCAACTAAATTAGCCCTCTCAGTTACCTTTTTTTTTTAAACCCAAACATTATTCCCTCTGCCCTTGAGAGCCCTAATTTTGCTTGTGAGTGGGCGTGGGTTTTTTGGTGATTTATTTTAGCCTAGGGTTGAGATTATTCTTTATTTTCCCTAAGCTGACTGGTAGATGTAGTTTTTTAATTCCCAGCCATTTTTGTGAGAGCTGAGGTTAAATCATTAGCTCCAAATCAGCCAAAGCTGGATTTTTTTAGATATCCTAGGCATTATTAGAAGACAGTGTGCCTTGTTTTAAGGTGAACTTAATGCTGTAGTGAATGTGCACCTATAATACAGATAAAATTCTCTGGTTGGACCTTTACTTATTTAGATTGATCATAGTTGGGGGGGGGGGGGAAACGGGGGAGCGGATAGGGTTGATATATGGTTTGTCTGAGCTGTTTTGAAACCTGACTAATTTGGCTATTTCCAGCCTTTTCTCCTTCCACTTTTTTCCATCTTTTCTCTCTGGGAAACCTAAGAAGGATTGTTCATTTGACCTCGAGCCTCTGGCTCTGCAGGCACTCGTGGACAGAGAACAGTGGGTGTGAATGAGTAACTTGATGTAGTGGAATGTATATCTTTCTGTTAATCACTTTCTGTTTTCTCAAGCGTTGTGTTAATCACTTTCTGTTTTCTCAAGCATTGTGTAGTATGTCTGTTGTCTTTGTTGTTTAAGAGGAGGTGAGGAAGCAAAACAACTCAAAACCATGACACTGTTCCTTCAGGAAGAGCAGTTCAAGTTGACAGAAACCTTTTCAGTTACACGAATCAAGGTATGAGGAGCAAATGACTTGAACTCAGTCCCCCAGAACGTGTTGCATGGCTTGTTTATATTCCAGTCTTTCTGGAAGAAGAGCTGAAGCGGGAGGGGAAACATAGGCTGAGAAAGAACAGTATTGTCACCACAGTATGCAGGAGGAGCTGTGTGGGTTTATAGGACCTGTTCTCGGTGTATTTTGTTCTATCATGTATTATACCGACACCTATGATGTGTAATATATAAATAGCAGCCTAGCTTAGGCTGGCTAAAGCTTTAAAGGTTAATCTGGGAGAGTACAACACGGCTGCAAGAAATCTTTCAGCTAAGGCTGTTACTGAAATTGTGATTTTTTTTTAATTTTTTTTTTAAAGGTGTAGTTAGAGCTGGATTTGTGGCATTTGCTTTGACTGAAGCTTTGGGAGTTGAGGAAGCAGAGCTGTCTGTGCTCCACTCATACCTCCTTTGGACCTTGCATGCACGGGTTAGCTTTTGACTGAACCCGAAGTAATTGTTTTTTTTACTGCACTGCATCTCTCTGGCTGCTGGGCATGGCAGTAACTGCTGGTCTGTGTTCAAGTGCACTGGAGGAAGAAAGAAAGAAAAAAAAAAAAAAAAAGGGCGAAGTGTGTTCGGGGGAGGCCCGTGGAGGGACAGGACAGGGAAAGCATATGGCAATGTCTGTCCCCAACTTCTGTGCACCTTTGCATAAATTGGCCACTTCCTTCTAGTTCTCATCTCAAGGCACAAAAGCAGGCAAGAAGCTGAGGCTGTGGACTTGATCTTATACTTGATCATAATTACAGGAAAGGTTTCTGGAAATCTGTGATACTTAGAAAGCATCAGTTAGAGGAGGATCCAGTACTTATTATTGTTCCTCTTCCCCTCAAAGCCACAAGTTGGATTTGGATCTACCCAGGGCTGACTTTTAAAGTCAAGTTAGCAGTGTTTAACTGCGCTACAAAAAGCGTGTCCATTGTTGGAATGAGCCCCAAGCCATTTTGGAACATTAGGGAATATTGTTTCCTATCTTAGAGGGGAAAAATAATTAAAAACCAGCGTTTACCAGCTGAGAAGTATCAAACCAGCTGTTTCTTTTACGCTTGCAGTTTTAATTGTGTGTCTACAGCATGCAATGGAGCATGCTGTAACCTTGAGCTGGTGCCAGGGATCCACATTGCACTGTGATAATCTGAGCCAAAATATTAGCTTGGATCTCAAGGGTGGCATAGCAACCCTGTGATAGCCCCAAGCTGGAGGTGACATGTTCTGCCTCTCAGCAGGGCTAATTAACTCAGCATCAGGCAGTTACACCGAATACTGCTCCTATTTGAGGGCCATTTCAGTGATACATAATGCCTGTGCTCCATTGTGTTTTGCTCATCAGGGTTTTCTGGCAGGATGCACTGGCTGATGCTTTGTACTCCTGTTTTTCAGCTGTGGAGCTAGTATTTGGTGTCAGTATAGGTGACATTAAATTTTGCATTGGTAGGCCCAAAAGTGATATCTCTGTGAAACAACGCACATCATTGATCATGGTACCTCTGAGAACAGGATCACAGCAGTTTTTTGCAGCCAAAAGGGGGACTGTTTCAGCAAGCTTTAAAAAGCTTGTAGTAACTTGACCTAGGCTTGTACACGTGTCTTCTTGCTATCCAAGAAACAGTCTGATGAGTGCATGCAACCTCTCTTTTTCTCTGGCCTGCCTCCACTGTGGGGCACATGTAAAAGCCTCCTGGGTGCCCAGGCAGAGGGAGGGAGGAGGAGTGAGAAAGGAGTTACATCACTGAACAGATGATACAGCACTAGATAAAAAGGAGGTAAGAACAAGAGAGTCTGGGTGTGGTGATAAGACTGTAAGAGTAAGTCAGGACCTGCAGGCCTTTTGCAGCTTTTGCCGAACTCTCCCTATTGATGGCATGACTTCCAGGAAGGCTACAAACTTCTGTTTTTCAGATCTTGTCTGAAATGTTGAAGGGCTTAGGTTTGGCTAGAACAAGCCACCATACCTGATTTTTTGCATTTAAAGGTGGTAATGGGAATGAGGTGAGAGCGCGCGGGGCTGGAGGTAAAGGTTTGGAGGGGTGTAGGTGCTGCGTTGCCCGTTATGCCCAAGACACAGAGGTAAACTGTGCTTATTCCCGGGCCTGCCTGCAGCTTTCTGGAAGGGAGCTAACCTCGCTCTTCCACCAGCCATCCTGTCTAGGTAAATTAGGATTGCAGGGGGTGAAAATACAATAGATTTGACTGGACTGGGATTCTTTATCAACACCTTTTAGCTGAAGGGTGTGCCTGCATGGGAAGAGTTTCTGAGCTTATAAGTAGGACTGGAGAGTCACCCAAGAGGGAAAGTGATGCAGAGATCTCCTTTGAAGATTTTTGATAGAAGCAAACTGAAATGGCGATTGTCAATGAAAAATACCGATTAAGTTGCTTTTCCTCCTTACTTGACCCAGCTGGCAGGCATGTTCTGGTAAGGAGCAAAATACTGGTGTCTATACTTGAAAGACAAAAATGGAATGAAATAATCATGAATTGTCCACAAAATGATAAATGTGTTGCTGTCTCTTGTGGTACAGAATAGGTTTCACCATTAGCAGGATGATGAAAGGGAGGGAGGCAAGCACTTAGGCCCTAAACCCAATCTATTAACTCTTGCAGCCTGTCCTGAATTAGTGTGCAGCCGTGCAAAAGGTCGAAGGTGGACACAGCTCTAGTCTACATCTCTTCCCCAGTAGATTAATGTCAGCAGAGGCTACATTTC
Organism: Aptenodytes forsteri; assembly: GCF_000699145.1. NCBI lineage: Eukaryota > Metazoa > Chordata > Aves > Sphenisciformes > Spheniscidae > Aptenodytes > Aptenodytes forsteri. The sequence continues at coordinate 6,019,004 of NW_008794443.1, forward strand.
GGACTGTAGTTGCTGATAAATAACAAGGGTTGACTAAATCTACTAAACGTCGCTACTACTGTGATACTAAATCTACTGGACATGATTGCTTGCTGTTGAGTACTTGGAAAAAAGACTACCTTGCTATTTCTTTTCAGGTCTTCTGCAGTAGTTGGAGAAAGGGGAAGTGTTAGGGGAAACATTGGAAACCTTCCTTAACAAAGAGAAACTGTCTCTGGAGGAAGACTGTCTTTTTTCACAGTTATCAGGATGCTGTGGAAGTAAATGGCTAGTCCAGTATGCTCTTGGAGGGGAAGAAGGCTCCAGTTGCCATAGTCAGCAAACTCTTCCTCTACTGCTTATCCCCTCATCATTGAAAGAGATTAGGGCAGAAGGAGCCTGAAAACATCTTATCTTCCAGTGCAGGAAAAATCTTTAACTGCTGGTAAAGATAGTACATGTGGTGTGATGGTGGAAGTCCCCAATAACATTTTGACACAGTAAAACCTTAGTTTTTTGGTGTCGTGGTTTGTGCAGGCCTTCAGGAACAGGAATAACTGTTTTGTGTGGGGCAGGGCAGGTTAGCACGAATCTTTTCCAATTGAGATGCTGTTAAACTTACTACTTCAAAACCAAGTCACTGTTGTCGGAGAGTTAGAAATGCAGTTTTAATTCAGGGCCACTTTGCTAGAATAATCCAATATATCTACCTTCCTCATTTAAACTTAGTATTTCTGAGGACTTCTGTTTCTTAATAAGCTAAAATCGAAAGGAGCATTGGAAATGATGAAAAATTTAAGGAGCGTGTGAGGGAAGGCACTAAACTGGCTCGGCCAGTTCAGTACCTTTAAGACTCTGCTGCAGTGTTACTGTATTGTCCACTACAGCATTTCCTTCCTGAAGAGGGGGAGAATTAATGAACTATGCACGTACTTAGAGCAAGACCTGGAAGAGTTAATGGTGAATAGTGTATAGATTTGGCAGAAGAAATATATAGATATGTGCCATAATGTGCTCACGTTTTGGCAGCTTAACTTGAGACAAATGACAACATGAGAACCTCCTTGGTTGTCCTTCTGCTGCGTAGTTGTTCCACTGGGTATGCACTACATCCTGACCAAAAGGAAGCAGTGCTGCAGGACTGGTGATCACAAGCAAGCCCACAAAATAGTGACTACATCTTAAAAAATCCTGATGTTTCTTTTTAAACTTTTTAGTAGGGTTTTTATGTGCTTTTTCCACTGTCCCTTTAAATTTCAAGGTCCACTCGAAGCACATTTTTCAAACTCACTTCCCTTCCTCTCCCACAACTGCAAGGGCTAGGAATTTGAGGTCTGAGTGAGCTGAAACTTTCATGCTGTCAGTTAATTGCAGCAGCAAGAAGTTAAACTGTCACAAGACTAGGTAAGGAGCTAAGATTATTTTAAGATGAGTAGTATTTAATTTAGTAGTAACCACTTTTTAATAAATGCAAAAGTAAATAGTTAATTAAATAATAGTCAAAGGTGCTTTACAAAATAAGTAGGACAGATGGCAAAGCCTCCTGCATTGTATTATTAACAACCTAATTTTAAGCAAGAAAGCAAAAGGAAGGCTTATAAGTGTTATGAAAAAAGGTGATTGTAGTGTGGTCATGTGATTGCCCAGTCCAACAGCCGTAGTCTCCTGCATGATTATTTTATTCTGTGGCATGGCTGCATCAACTGCATATGTAAGTTGACAGATAAACAGCGGCTATGAGATAGTGGCTCATATCAGATACTGCACTTACTGGAGAAGCAGAATAAAGACTAACTGTAAGTAAAGATGCATCTCTGACAAGGACGTTGGTTCCCCACTTCCACCAAGGGAAGAAAAAATTAGCCTCTGGGTTTATATAGCTAATTTGTCATATACCCAAATGCATCTCTCTGGTAGGTTGATGGCAGCTGGGGTGGACCCATCTGTCCATAGGAGATGCAGGCTGATCTCTGAGATCTCAATACCATAACAGAGTCTGTCTTGTCTAATTCTGTAATTGTAGCTCTGCCTTGGCAGGGGTGGGAAGTTGAACAGCAGAAGTTAGCTTAGATTCCTATTAAAAAGTGCCCATCAATATTTTTACATTGTTTATGCATCCTGTTGCTTGCTTACTTTCACGGCATGTTAGCTGGTCAATTTTCTGAATGTCGGGCGTTGGCATGCTGGATTCCTTGCCCCTTTCATTGTGTGGATCACTGTAGGCTTTTTAGAAAGAGGAGGGAATTGAATAGTTGAGTTCCAGCTTTGTCCTCCTTGTTTTGCTTAACCCTGACTGACCTTGACCTAAGGGCACCATGACCTCTGTCAGTCAGGTTGATGGGCTTAAATCAAGATGCCGGGTCTTGTGTTGTGATAAATAAGCTGGAACGTGACTGTCATTTTACGTCTGAATTGTGTCCTCTCAATTGCCTATTTTCTTGCATCTCTGACTATGGGAATTTTCTAGTGCAATATTTGCATTGTAGGAGTTTGTTTTCCTCTGGTTAACTTTCTACAACACTCAGCTATTTTAAAATAGGAAGGGAGAGCTGGGAAATGCTGTCACCATTAAAAATACACCCAGAATAATTTCTTCCATAAACAAGGCAATGGTTCGGTTTACTAAACCAGGTTAAGAAAGTCTTCACTAAAAAGACTGTCTTTCTTGACTACAGAACTTTCTCTTCAAAGCACTGAATGAAGCCAGGCACTGTGGCATCGATGGGATGGTGAGAAGACACTTGTGTAATTAAAGACCATTTTATGTTCCTAAGAGCTGAGTTAGGTACACCCGTAATGATGCTACATTCTCATGTGTGTGCGTGTTACCGTAAATCGGCAGATGATGAACTCTCTAAGACTCAATTTGGAGTTTTAGAAAGCAGGCATTCTTTATTGTGGCGCCAGGTGCAAGGTGGAGTTTCCACAAATCAAGCACACCTATGGC
>NW_008794443.1:6022237-6022902 GCF_000699145.1 Aptenodytes forsteri
TCGGATAACAAGTAACACAGCAACCCATACATAACGCTGATATAGAGGCTAACTTATTGTAATCAAGGTGTTCTTATAGTTGATTATTTCACAACCAAACATAAAAGATTCAATAAAACTTAAGACAATCTTCAACATGCGCGCCAGGCTGAATGTCCTACATAAGATACTGAAAGTTGTTACAGATTCCTTATGATCCCATTTGAAGAACAATGTTGACTTACATTCTTTTGTTTTAATGAACTTTTTGCAGGTTGTACGAGTATCTTTGTAAATACTTTACAAACAGAACAATTTTTTTTTCCCTCTGTGAATAATACCGTTACAAATAATATTTTTGTTTTTAAAAGACCCTTTATGAGCAGCTTTGCCTTGTCTTTTCTGTTTTGTAGCTTGGTCTGATTCTTCAGCAAGGTTCTCTTTTACATTGAAGTCAGCAAAATTGGGAATTTAATCAGTTGTTAATTTGGCAATTTTATCTGAAGAGCTGGTTCATTATGTTCTGTTGTTGTCCTGGTTTCAGCTGGGATAGAGTTAATTTCCTTCCTAGTAGCTGGTACAGTGCTGGGTTTTGGATTTAGGGTGAGAACAGTGTTGATAACACACCGATGTTTTAGTTGTTGCTAGGTAGTGCTTACACTAGTCAAGGACTTTTCAGCTTCCCA
>NW_008794443.1:6023121-6051016 GCF_000699145.1 Aptenodytes forsteri
TTAATTTATTTTATTTCAATTATTAAACTGTTCTTATCTCAACCCAGGAGTTTTCTCACTTTTGCTCTTCCGATTCTCTCCCCCATCCCACCCCGGGGGGAGTGAGCGAGCGGCTGTGTGGTGGTTAGCTGCCTGCCGGGTTAAACCACAACAGTTGTTTAACTGAAGTTTGCATTGATTGAATTAGGGGGTAAAAAGTAAACAGTTGATTTCCACTTTAGTGGGATATTTTAGCAAACTTTTGCAAAGCAGGAAGGTGTAAAAATACTGACAATGAAAGGAAAAAATGGCCAGAGTGTGCAGTATCTCTTTCAAGTAAATGAGCCGATTGCTGTTAATGACACTTGACTAAACCCAGTAGGTGAGTTTTCTTGTAGTGTTCTTGCAGTTTTAGGGAAAGACTCTTACAAAATTATTGCAAAAACTCAGGGTTTGCTCTAGAAGTTGAGAGTGACTGTCAAAAAAAAAAAAATTGCAGTGACTCTTCAAGAAGAGTCAAGGGAGTTGGAGCTGTAGGGGAGGCAGTGTTACTTCCCAACGAGGGATGAAAGGTTGAAACTGCAGCAGCTGCAGCCTATGAGTATTTTGTCCAGAACAAAGCAGGACAGCCTGGAGTATATACTTCAGGTTGACAAATTATAGCTGTTTCATTGCATGGCTTTGTTACTGGTAGATGCTGTTATAAAACCCCATCTCTGACCCTACAATTAAACCCTATCACGTGTGAGGGGGGGGGGGGTGTGGGTGGGGAGGAAATAAGGAAGTGGTGGCTTGTTGGAACTGAGTCATTGTAACAAATAGTTCACTGTTAGATATTTCTTCAGGGGTGAAGCTATGTGAGTTGGCGGTAGTTTGCTTCTCAATTTCTAATAACAAAATGCAGCGTGCTCTAGTAGTTTCTTGGCCTTTAATACAAGGTATGATGTTAAGATGTTACTAGCATAAAGCATATTGCTGTAAATCACTTGGACTATATCTACCTTGAGTTTTATTGCCTTAGGGCTGTTTAACACAGGTTTAAAATAACAGCAACTCTAAATATTCCAAAAAACAACATGGAATGTAAAAAAAGAAAATTAAAAAAAAAAAAGGAAAAAAACAAACCATAAAGCCAAAGGCTCTGCTCTTGGAAAATGCAGCAGTATGTTTGGATATGGCTTGTTTTTGCTGAACAGCTGTTTATTACCTTCACTTTAAAATATAAATATGCAAGTAGGTGTTTATGCATTGTGTGCATTGAACCTGCTTACCATGATAGGGGGAGAAGTAAAAACAATAGAAGGATATAGGTCTCAAGTAAATTTCCACAGTAACTTGTGGCCAGAATGGCTAGTTTGGACTTTGAGAAGATTAAGCAACAACAGTTCATTCATAGCTACTGAAAGGGCAGCTCAGTGTGTTAGATGTAAGCATTGCAGAACTTGCTTTTCCCCCAGCATGTCTTGCCAGATACATGAGCTTCTGATATTTCTCTGGTTTTCTTTTACTAGACTGTGCAATGAGGTGAAAACTCTATTTGAAAAATGAACGCTTTCTCTGCTATTTCTCCATAACTTAGTAAGTTCCACAGGTTGGGACCTAACTTCTCTTCCTTGCTTTGCGATGTGTGAAAATAGCACTTTTCTGTCACTTGAGCAATGAAGTCTGGCCTGTTTCAGGAGCTGGAGACTGTGCAGGACACGAGGGCATAAGCAGACAGCTTCAGTGCAGCTTTAAATGTCCAAAACCACACTTAAGAATATTCAGTGATCCTAAAAAAGCCAGTAGCAATTTGTGGCGGCTCATACCCCGTGCTGCTTCATTGGCATCAGCCTGTCTGCCTCCTGCAAAGTGCCGATGCTTGTTTAACTGTGCCATTGTGGAAACTGATAGTAGATGGTGCAAGAAGGAGGAGAAGCGCGGATACCTGTGAAGGCCAACTTCTGACCCAAGAGGCTGGTTTCTTTGGGCTGCCAATGGACAGAAAGGAGCTTCTACTCTGACGTGCTTCTGGAAGAGCCCATCTCCCTCCTGTGTCTTCAGAGAGAACCTAGAGTGAGCCTCTCTCAATGCTTCTGTGCAGAGTATGCAAGTGTGGTAGGTGCAAAGCAGCGTTCAGCTCCTGTCACTGGGACTTTGTGTGAGAAATCAAACTGGAGTGATCCCCGTCAAATTTGTGGTGGTGGAGAATGGCTGCAATAATAATGATTTCCTTTCGTAGGTTTCAGGATGATTTATAAAAGTTCATGTTACTAGTATAACCTGGATTTAAATTTCTTGTTTTGTTTTTCTTACATTTCAGGTCTACCAGTCATGAAACGAATTCTTCTGTTTTTTATCCTGGCTGCTGCTGTTATGTATGGTATACTGCATGGAAATCTGTGGAGAAATAACCTCTACTGGTATGGTGATGCTTTGTTCACTTATAGTACAAACACCCTCATGGCTGTATGAGAGATGTGGCTGTGAGTTACTGTGTTGCTGAACAGCTGTTCAGTAGTAATCAACAGAAGTGATTACTACTCTGTGTGTGTGTGCCTGTTTTGTGGTGGTTTGTTTTGGGTTTTTTTTTTTGTACTGTGAGGGAATGAATGTGATCATTCTGTCCTGTTGCCCTTTCTCGTGTCACTTTTAAACCTAATAGTCAATTTGAGCCTGGTTGTATGGAGAAGTCGGGACCTCAGAGACAGGGAGTCCCTCTTGAGTTTCATGAAAATAGGTGTTCAGGTGAGGAGAGATACCTTATTTGTGTGTCGTGTCCATACCTCCTCCCACCTCACATATGTTTAGTGTTAGCTTGTTCCTGTAGATGTCTGATAAATGATGTGGGAGAAACCTGTTCCACACATGGGAATAACTGCAGGTGTAGTGGGTACCTTTTGGTAAGGTGAAATTTGTCGAGTCCCAGTGGCAACCTCGTGGGAAGTGAGCCTTCACTGTCTCCAGGCTGCACGGGACAGGTGGCTTGGGACCTAAAATTCAGGGTGCTTATCAAAGAAGTTGAGTTTCCATTGGCCTCTGCACAGCTGTGACCAGGACTGCCAGTGTGTTTGTGTTACGAAGATAATAGTGATAGCTTTTAAAAGTAGTGCTTGATGTGCCTCTATTTGTCTTGCTTACAGCATACAATTGATACAAATGGCTTTCTGTTTTGCTTTCTGTTTATAGCAAACCAGTGTTGTGATATTTTTCCCTTTTTGCAGGATTAGCTTTTATGGACAGACTTCCTCTGTGAGGGCTCCTCATTCCTACGAGACTAGTGGAGTTACCCAGTAAGTTCAGCAGTTGAGTATTTTTGTGGTGGGGCTTTTTTTTGGTTGGTTGGTTTTTGGGCAGGTGGGAGGGATTGAGACTAAAATCCATAGCGTTTGTCTGTAGGCTCCCTGTTCAATTGGTTATTGTACAGCTGTGTCCACTGGCTGTTTCTGATACGAACACAATTGTAACATGTCTGGCAGAAAGGAATTTGTACATGTCATGTTTCCAGTGTTTGGTTAATATTTATGGCCACTTACAGTGACTGTCTATAACAAGCAATGAATTGTTGGAAGGACATTTGTTTACAACTTCCAAATTTCTGTAATTCTGAGTTATACCTGAATAAAATTAGCAGAGCTACGAGGGCAACTTTTGTGCTTAAAATTTAATAAATCAGAGGTGTGGTTCACTTGCGATGTGCAAGTGCGTGTATAAGCAGATCTTGTGCTAGTAAATTCCTGTAATTAGGTTTGTGGGACTAATGAGCGCCTATGCTAAAACTTAAAAGCAGGCCTCTAGTCTCTCTGAAGCCATCCTGCAAAATGCCGTCTGTGAGTCTGATGCTGGAAAGCAACAAGCTGGCCAGCTGATAAATTTCACAGGGTGCTTTCTCAGTGTCAGGATTCACATGACAACTTGAGGTTACCAAAAGCAATTAACCTTAATGGTCTGTTTGGCTTGTGGTTCTAATGTGGTGGTTTCATCCTTCTGTTCTTAATGCAGCCCAGATGCATGCTTTGCTCACACTGAACTTTACCCTCCCTTCTGGGCTTCATATTTGTTATTATTAGGGCTAAATCGCCAAGGCGGGAATGTGCTTAGAAGTGTAAGTCTTATCCTTATTATGAGAGGAATGACTTATCCCCAAAGAATCTCATTTTCCTTGAAGTACCCTATGTGGTGCTGTCTATTCCCCTCTCCAAACAAGACTCCCCTCTCCTCTCTGAGGAGTGCTGGTGATGCTATCTGGTATGGCTGCAGGGGTGATTCAGCCCAGGTGTCATGCTTCTCTGCAGGTGGGCCTAAGATCTCACCTTTGGTTGCGGCTGCTTTGATAGTTGCTGAGCAAGGGAGGTTACAGACCCCTTGGAGCAGCGCTGTGAGATAAAAGCCTTTACTAGTAAAAGTAATCGTACTGCAATGAGAAAGATCCATCTTTATAATACACACAGATGCAATCGTGAAAACTTGGTGTGGTGTTAACTCAGTAATCAACTTTTACTAACTTGACTTGTCCAGGTTTCCCTACCTTGTTGCTGCTACCCGTTCCTGTTCTTGCTCTTTCTTTGAAACTCTTCTTTTGCAGGCTGCCACCTACAGCTGTGGAGAGAAGGAACGCGCTGGACGCTTGTCTCCCGAAACCAGCATTTGAATCTTTACTGGGGTGAGTCTTATGTAGGAATTGGCAGGGAAAGGAAAGTCTGTGCTGATTGAGGTAGAAATGGGCTATTTACGTATTCTGGACTATTTCACATTTTGATTTACCTCTGGAAGTACAGCTTTTGGGCTTGGGTTCATTGCTGCTTTTCCTGGTTGTGGCAACATAAATTGTTTAGCTTGCCACTGATCAGCATCTGAGCCATACCACACAACTAGCTCAACATGCTGGTGTATGTACCAAATAAATACTTCATGTTCAGATATTGTAACTAGTAACAGTAAAACTATTTTAATGATTGAAATACAAGCCTTAATTTTTTTTTTCCCCATGCTTTTCCTGTAAAAGAAGCCTTCATGTCCAAGACTGAAACTCAGTCATTCTGCTATTAAGAACCTGGACTTTTGGTAGCTAAGTATTTCTGTAGCAGCCAGGGACCAGAGAAGTCTTAAAATCTCTTCATTTTCTTTGGAAAGAGGAGTATGAAATGTGCAAAAGTTCATCCAATCTTTTAATGATATAAGATTCTTCCCCTTCAATGGAATTTTAATTTTAATGGACTTTAATTTTAATGAAATTTGGGATTATTCATGGTTTTGTTCCTCTGATAGTATTGTTGAATTGTGTGTGGGTGCCCTCCACTTTAAGGTACTCATAGGAAGCTTCCTTTTTAAAGAACCAGTCAGATGAAAAAAGGAGGAGCTTCAACCCAAAACAAAAGAGGTGTCTGGTCACAAAAGTGCGTCCAAGAGGTTTGTGAGGAAGTACTGGGAGTTTTTGTTATTAGAAGCACAAGTCTTAAATGAGAGATCAAGGAAGTGCTGCAGGACCAGAAGCAGACAGGCTACATTGTTGGCTTTGTGTTTTACCTGAGCAAACATTGAGTATGGCCCTGAGAAAGCTTGGAAGATGTTTAGACCAAAAGTCCTGGCTGAAGGACTCTTAAAGGTCTGAGCAAAGACACCATTGCTGCTTTTTTTTTTTTTGGTCCTTTTTGTGTACAAGAAAACATGGCTTTAATTCAGTGCTATTATTATTTTAAAGAACACGGAAGGATCTCGTGTTTGTCCTCCCCAAAGCAGTCCTATAGTCTTTGAGTTTTGGTTAGCTGCCTGGCCCAGTGAGGTGGTCCTAGGTCCCTCACCCACAGAGTGTGCCCAGGCTGTCTCTGTGTCAGGCACAGCAGGATAGCTCTGGGGCTGAGCAAGGGGGCAGGAATGGACTCAGAGATACAGAGCGAGAAGAAGGTAGGTGCAGAGCTAGAACAAAGTCTCTTGCATATTTCCATAGCTCTTTTACAGAGATAGTTTGCGTGAGCTGAAGATCTGGTCTGTGCACTTTGGTAATAGCCTGGGGAGATTGAAAGGATTTCTGACCTGGCAGAATTATTTGTTGGAAATGAACCAGAGCTAGAAGAGCTAGAATTAAGAATCTCTTTGCAGTAGGTAAATTATTTATTATGTCTAAGCTTACCAGCTGCTTCTGAACAGCAAGGCAAGTTATTAAATTTAATGTGTTTAGTGCATGATGTCTCAAAGTCAGCTGGTCTTGCTTAGTTAACCTATGACCCAGTTCTTGGTGCGTGGGCTGTGGTGTTTTGTTTGGTTTTTTCCTTTTTACTGTTAGTATCTTCTGAATACGTAGAGCTTAAAGCGCGAGATACTTGATTTGTGAAACTGAGAGGGAGGATTTCCTTAACAGCTATTAATATTCTTAATGGAGAAACAAGTCATGTGCTGGCTGTGGGTATTTATGATCAACACCAGGTTTTCTCCCTGTGTCTGTATACTTCTGTGTTAACGTCTTAATATTAGACCTAGTATGCAGGATTGCTACAAAGTCAACCAGTTCAGTGAGTGCGTGTCCACTTAACTCCAAGGTGAAACCAAGGGCATGGTAGCATGTGACAGGATTGGGTCTACTGTTTGTTCATTTGACTTGACTTGGCAGATATGGTAATGAGTCCCTTCCCTGCTATGAGAACCCTTGTCTGTGGTTACTGTCTTCTGAAGAAAGAAGTGACCCATTCTTTCTATCTTGACATTTATAAGCTATGACGCCATCATGTTCTAGTTTGCAGGAGGAATGCGCTTTTGAGGCAAACCTCCTTGTGATCCCCATGTGCCATGCTTCTCATCGTGTGGTGGCCCTGGCACGTGCACTGGGCTCCTTTCAGTCATCTGACTTTTGGCTAAGCCAGAAGATGCGCTGCAGGAGCACACCCGATGTGCTGCAACTGCTAAGGAGTGTTCAATCTGTGCGATCCTACTAGTGTTAGTCCATAGTAAAAAAAAAAAAAAACAAAAAAACCCCAAAAAACAAAAAAACAAAACCCGAGATATGTGTAATGTGGATGTGAGAACTCCATATTTTCTTGCTGTGTGGATATACCCCTCTTGCCCCAAACTACTTACTTATGTCAACAAAGCCATAAAGTGCCACTTGTTTGGAATGGGAGTGCATCTCAAATAAGCTGATGTCTTCAGGAGATGGTATTTTCAAGTTAAAACACCTTGTTTCAAATCCCATTCTTATTTATTAAATTGCCATGTATAATAATAACTCTTAATTTTCCTTGCTGCCTCTGTTATGTACTTTTCAAACCTGAAGTTACTCATTGTCTTCCTGCATTATGTAGTCTCTTAAATATGCAGTCTCATGGTGCAAGATTTCAGTCATGCAATTTTAACGACTCTATACAACTTATACTAGCAGAGAAATAATTTTATCTCACTCTCTACCTATATTTTCCATTATAAAATCTTGCCCTTTTCTGTCACCTGCTTTCTTTCCCTGTGTCTGAGTTTTTTCCTCTTTTAAAAATTGATAATACTTGAAGTAGGATAAAGAAAGCTTTTTTTAAAAGCAGTTGCATGAATTATTGGCTTATTCAAATACATCATATGGATTTTTGAAACTTCTTACTTTTTCCCTTCATTAGTGTTGACAAAATATACCCGTTCCTGTGCACTAATGATTTTATCAGAGTGGCAGAGTTCCACGGGAGCGATAAGTTTGAACTACCTTATGGAATAAAGAAAGCAGGTTTGTGTTCCCCGTGTACCTTGTTTTTAAACAGAAATACCTAAATGGCGTGTAAAGCCACCTGAATCTCTGGCCCTGGTGTCTTCTGTTCACCGATGCAAATCCTTTTGGGGGTATCTAGCAGTGACTTAATGGTTTCATTTAGTCCCTCTGACCTGGCACCTTCCTGTTTTTAACAAATAAAACACCGTGTTGGGGTTGCCCCTCTTAGCAGAGAAGCTCCAAAAAGGTGGGAGTGAGGAAGAGCGGAGCTTATTCAGCTTCCCTTAGTTTGTACGTGGGCTGGAGTGCTAAAGATATTTAGTGCTTTGCTAGGTGAAATATTAGGGTCAGCGTGGTGGGGGTTCGATCAGCACACCTAAGCCGATTGGGATCCAGAGTTCTACTGAGGCCGAAGTCCCCAGGTTGGACTGGACAGAAGTTGTCGTCGTTGTGTTGTGTGTCCGTCCCCCGTTCCTTCCCGCCCCCAGTTACAACAGCAAAATTTTCCTTTTACTGGGCTAGCCTCTCCCATGAGGGAAGGTGTCACTGGGACTGCAGGGGGTATTCCTGCTGCTGCATGGCTGCTGTACCCGTGCAACGTGTTTGCATGCTCATGCCTGCTGCCCACGTTAGGGCGGAGTAAACAGGGCCAGAGACCCTAAGGGTCTTAGTCACCCTTTTGGAAAGGGTTGTAAAGTCTCAAGTCTCTGAGTTTTTAACACTGAACAGTGTACCTTCCTAGTACCCTGCGGATCTGGGCTTTAGACTCTGGATTTGCCCTCCATCAGTGTAACAAGGATGGTGCATTTTCCTGCACCTCTGGGGTTGCAGTGAGGAAGAGTACATTTGGGAATGAGTTGAGGCCCCCCTCAGTTAGAGGCACGTTGAGTGTCCAGCAGGTGCCTGCCCACCAAGGGAGGGCTGGGAAGGTGCCTCTGCCCAGCTTTGCCAGTGAGCACAGGCTGGTTTGACGTCTTCTCCCAAGATACGTAATGCTGTTACTGCCCCTGGCTGGGCAGCCCTTCCTCTTGGGTCAAGGCTGTTTCTGTTTCAGCTGAAGGTGGGTAGAAGAAAAAACAAAGTCAATTAGGATGCAGGTCTTGGAAGCTCTTCTGATGCTTATTTACTGTAACTAAGATTTTTTTGATACAAATCCCATGCTAGTTCCCAATGGGGTGTTAGGGTAGGAAAAGCTTCCCGGAGAGGAGCTCTGATAAACCTGAATTTCTCTGGCATCATTGATTTACCTGTGGCCCTAAATTACAAGTGTTCTTATTTTGAGTTTTTTATGCACAGTACATAAAAACTACTGTGTCTGAAAATGCTGTAGTCAGGATGGCATGCTTATTTTTAATGAAAATGTTCCAATGCTTTCCAACATAATCTTCTTTATATTTGCTTTCTAGAGCAATTTTTTCATTTAGCCCTTTCAAGACTGCAGAACTGTGGACTTTACAATGAAGATGACAGGTGAGATGGTTTATTTGCTACTGTTTCTGTTCATTGCATTTTTAATATTTAGTATTTATCTGAAAAGGAATGTCAGTGGCGTTACCCTGAAATTGCTCAAGTTAGCCAAGATGCGGATCTGACCGACAGTGTCCAAGCAATATGTAACTGATTGCAAGATTTAAATAAGTTTGGTTTTAAACACATGTAGCACCAGCATTCAAGAATAACTTTTCTGTGAGAGAGCTTAAACTTACAGATTTCTTTTTATAAGTGCGTTAGGAATTTGCTAGCTGAATGCAGTCCCATCTTCCTGTAGTATCTTTTTATACTTGAGGAAGGTGAAACCACCCCTTAAAAATTGAATGTCATCTCCTCTTTCAAGGTCGTCATTAGTGTAAGCTAGAGAATGTTTGAGATAAGCAGATGCAAACCGATGACTGTTTCTACGCAAAAGAAATCTTACGCATATCCCCCTGCCACTGCATCCGCTGGCTTGCTGCACATCCTTGTTTGTATGTACACTCAGCTTCCTTTTCCAGTGAATGAAGGAAACGTAGGCAGCCAGGAAAGGCTGTTCCTGGCATTTTGGGAGTAACCAAGGTGTGGCACGGAGCAGAGCACGCCTTAGATAACTCGCTTCCCATGCATTAGATAGCCCTGTTTAAATCTCTTGGTTAGAAGCCACTTCTGCTGGGATTTCTTGTTTGGTTTTGGAGGGTCTTTCTGTGTGTGTGTCTTGTTGTTGTTGGGGTGTGTTTTGTTTTGGGTTTTTTTTGTTTGTTTGGGGTTTTTTGGTTGGGTTTTTTTTTTTTGAGATAGTGTAGTAGGGTTGGCAAGTATACTAAAATCCTGTCTTTACCAAGTGATGCAAATGGCTTCTTAGATTTGCAGTCTAGCAAATGGGCTGACAACCTGCCATATATCATGTTAATATGCAGACTTCTTAATAGAGTTGAATGCAAATAATGCTGAGGTTGGCTGTACTTGGTTTTGTTTTTTAATCAAGGAGATGAAACAGAAGATTGTTGCTTCAAGCCAAATGCCAGGATCACATTTTAATTAAACTTGGGTGGAATATGAACAAAATAATTGGTGTTGAAGCCTTAGAATTATCTTGGTTTTAATACCCAGTTTTCCTTTTCTCCACCTACTGTACTCCTTCCTTTCCCTGTGTTTAGTACCTATTTCTAGGATGTTCAGGTTTACTCTTAAGGAGAGGAAAAAAAAAAAGGAAAAACCCCTGTTTTCTATCAGGAGTGTGATAATTGGGGAAATTTATACAGAATTGGCTGACAAAGGCTAGTCTTTTGTCTGGAGTTTGAAGGAGAATGCCAAATGTTATATTAGAAATTTCCTGAAATCACAAGTTCAGCACTATAATTGTATTGGCTGTAAAGTAGAGACGCTTGCGGTACAGCATAGTATCATTTAAATGGAAGTGTCTGTCCTGTAGATCAAAAGTAAGGTAATTGGTATTTATCCTTTGAATGTAGGTTCTCTGAGATATAGATATATCTAGTGGTTCTGGGAAGTATGCTTCATTTTAGTAAAAGTAATATGCTTCAGTAGTACTGAAGCAAAATGAGAACTATTACTATTTAAGTATAAACAAATCGAAGGTACGATGACTTCATACAATATATTATTTCTAGATCCATCAGGTTTTGTGTATAGCACTGTTAGGGCATGAATCACTGTAGTAAGGAAGAGCTTTTATATATACATTTAACAGAGATACAGTGACTTTTAAATGTGAAACACTTTGGGGAATTAATCCTAACAACATTCTCCGGTAATACAGAGTTACTAGGCAGCTCTGTAATGCTGCTGCCTAATTCAGCCTTCTTGGCAGAATGCAAACCAAATTTCCGTATAAACTTTTCTTGGGGCAGGGTGGGGGAACCTGCTATAAAGTATTTTAACAAATATTAGGCTATATGAGCACCAAATCTATGGTGCTTATATAGCTGTATTTGTGTGCGACTTAGCTCACTATGTACAGTTTTACCTACAAAGGATTTTCTTCCGAACAGTGCCATTTTCCAAACTTAGGTGGAATTCTCACTGTGTAAAGGTCTAGTTCTCCAAAACTGTTTGGAAGTGAACAGTGTCACTGACTTCAGTGGAGTAGCCCGTAGGAGACAGGTTTTCCAGGCGAGGGGTATACCCACAGAGTAACCTCTGAAAACCCACTCTACCCATTTCCTCATAATTACTCGCTGGGCACTCTGGACTCTAAGCTCAACAGCAGTAAATTCTTATAAATGCGTTTACACAGTCCTGAGTCAATAAGATGTGACCTCTGCATCCTCCTTTTACCAAATAACCTCAAAGGAAATAATTTGCATTCCTCAGCTGACTACAGGGGTGTGTGTTAAAGGAGTGGAGGTGGAGATCTCCTTTTGCCTTTTCCAGAGAAACAGTATTTCAGTGGAATGTGGAGGATGCAAACCTTTTGACCTTTAAAGGCTACATTTCCATTTAACAATATTTTTCTTTTATAGACCAGGAAAACGTTTCTTTTAGCATTTCACCATATAAATGAAATATGTAAACTAATGCCTGGCCTTGAGATTAAGAGGCTTTTGTACGCCACGTGAATAGGGCAATGGTTTGAGCGACTGAAGGGATTGCGTTTAGATGTTGGAGATCAGTTACCATGTGATTTGCATCAGGATCCATTTATACTCTATACTATACATCTCTAACACCTAAATGCAGTCCCTTAGTCACTCAAACCATTGCTATAGCAGTTGTTATAGCTGAGGTCTTAATATTTTTCACTTTCATCAATATTGTGCTGGTGGTTGTAAGCTGGCCCTCCAGACATTTCAGTCTGTTATATTTCACTTGTAGCATACCTGATGTTGTTTAAGGACATCTGAATTTATTTTTCTTGCCAATTTATTGACTTGGAGAAAGGGTGAGTGTTACTCACCCTTTGAGGTGAGTGTTTGGGGTCTTTTTAATATGAAAACATGAAAAAGGAGACTTTAAGAAGTGGGGTTGGTAAAATATCTGGGAGTAACAGTCTGCTGAAAATCAATGTGTTGGTTTCTGAGATCTACAGTAAGTACAGGTCAGTTTATTTAACTTAAATATCTTTGAATACAGTCCAGCCTTGCTACATATTCTTTGTCTCCATTTCATATGTTGGTTCCCTATGATACTGTGTTCTGTTTTTTTTACTCAAGCATAAACCGTTTCCCTTCCTGCTTACCGTTGTCAGTGAAATCTGTGCTGCTGTGGACATAATCCTATGGTCATAACTGGAGACACTTGAATACTGGGGGGGGGGGGGGTCTAGGGAGAGGAGACAATTGAGAAAAAAAACATTCGTGCCAGACTTCCTGTTTGAGTTGGCCCACTTCGATTTCCTGAGCTTGACAGAGATTAAAAGCTGGTCTTTCTAATTCGTTTGACTGTATTTACAACTGTATTCATGTACAATTAATCAGGAGTATTTGATCTGCTTGTTGACTTTATCCATTTCAAAAGTTCACATACCAATATTAGATGCTTTATGGGTTATTTGAAGGCAGCTGATAACTTTATTTTTGAGCATGCATGTTATTAACGGCACTGGAGTTTGAAATCTTAATCAAACTTCAGATTTCACTCCGTTTTCCATCCAAGTAGTATTAGTCAGCTCTTAGCCATGAACAAAATCTGGTCTGCATCTGTCAGTAAGAGGGAAGAGAGTTTGGATTTGACTTGAGAGCAGCTACCCAGCTTCTGTAGCTGCGCGAACCTCAGTTGTCCAGCTCTAAAGTCACATTTTATTTTACCCTCCCTGTCCTGAGTGTGTCCTGCTACATCATAACTGCACAGTGCAGAGAGGAGAAACCAAAGAGCTCTTCAGTTTTATACCAGAGTGGAAGGCATTATTTCAATAGCTAGGGATTGACATAGTGAAGAAGCTTCTTAAATCATAGCCTCTGCCAAAAATTGGAAGGTATGTAATAAGGAATCACTTAAAGTTCATCTACAGAACAAGCAGTGCCTCCTCAAAGTAACTTTTTGGCTGCTTATCATGGTCAGAATAATACAAATCACTTGTAATGGAGTTGACGTCTTTTTTGTGACTTCACACCAAGTAATCAGAGAGTATAAAAGAAAATATTCAGCAAGATTAGGAGCAATTTTTTTTTTGTTTTTTTTTTTATTGAGACCTGAAGATGAGTTCGTGCATGGTGTGTCAGTCACTGCCAAACCAGGGTGTCCACCAAGCATTGGGGATGGACGCTCTAGCCAGGAGGTACCACCAGGAGTTGGAGTATGAGTAGCAGTTTAGGATTTGCATTGTGGTGATGTTTGGACCTCAGTTATGCAGCTACGGCCATGTAACTTTTGGTGACGCTGAACTCGGAGGTTTGAGATGATTAGAACTTTCAGTGATTTACAGAGACATGTTGTAAATGACAGAAAAACATGATACAACCATACGCTAATTCTGCGGGTTTTTTTTTTCCCCCTCTCCCTCATTCCACGTTCATCACTTCCTGATCACGTTTTTTGTCCAGTTTTCCTTTTTCCTTCCTGTTTCTCCTCACTGCTGCTTCTCTGTAGCTTTGAGTTCTATGTTATAGCTGCAAGTAACAAAGCGTAATTCAGGAAAAGGGTGACTTCTGCTCCCTTCCTCCCACTGTAAACTTTGCAAGAGGCATATGTTCATCAGCCTGCTTTCTCAGGATATCTTAAAATTAGATTGAAAAACTAATTTGAAAATGAATGGGCTGAAGCAGTCTGGGAGCAGAGAGGGAAGGGTTTTGTGGGTGTAGAGGGAATGGGTATACTGAGGGCAGGATGGTGTAACAGGTTTTCACCCCTCTGATTTCCGAGGTACCAAGCCACATGGACTTAGGCATTAGCTGGAAATCTTTTTATGAATGCTTGGCTTCTACTAAGTTGCTCAGGAAACACTAGAGAAAGGTGTGCCAGCTTTTTCCATGACACCCCACCCTGAGAGCTGCGTTTAGCAGCACTATTTTTATATATACATATAAAATATATATATAAATATATATACACACACAAAAAAACTTTAAAGACAATTCCCTCTGCAGATGTGACCCTAGAGCAGCAGGTGAGAAGGTGCCGTCCCAGCATTTCTTTTGAAATACAGTGCTTTTTACACTTGGCATTTACTCTCATTTCACCTTTTCTGTAAGCTTCAGGGTTTTCAGCATTGCTTTGAGGCCCAGTTTCTTTTCCCTAGCCCACATGCAGTACAGCATAACTGTGTTAACAATTCTGTAGGAAATACAGGGAACTGCTTTGTGCATTGAGGTGTTGGTCAGTCTCGGCTGGAACAGGCTGTTTTCACTGATGTTGAATAATACTCTCCTCAGCTGAAAAAACAGGTTGGGCTATCTGAGGAGAACGATGTTAATTGGTCTGCATAAAGTGCCACACTGGGCATTTAATACAGATTATGGTATTCTTTGGGACACAGTCCTGGGGTCCCCTACAGTAAGAAATGGCATAGAGCCTTTTTCTTATTTGAACTACCGTGGAAGTGGGACACTGGGAGGTGGCTCATCCTCAGTAAGCTGTGAGCCTGTTTGTGTCTGAAGAAAATACCAACATTTTTATTTTGCCATTGTTCCTGTTGCAACCAAGTTGAATGGCTTTTGCTCTAAATAAAGAAGCATTTTTACAACAGAAAATTATGTGCTTGTTCTGTAAGGAGGAGTTTGCAATCTTATACATTGGATGTAAACCTTCCCTAAAGAGGCAAAATTTCTTGAGTAAAAAACCAGCAAGCCTGTCTGTGTGCCCTTTTTCTTTTTTTTTTTTTTTTTCCCCCTAGCAAACCACACATTTTACTAGCATTTGAAATAAGACAGTAGAGAGCAAAAGATACACTTAGAAAACCTGGGATAACTTCGAAAATCTTACCATTACAGTTTACTTTCATAAGTTTAGCATTTGTATAATACCTTTTTTTGGGTGCTTTTTAACTCTGAATATATTCTAAATTGGAAAGGAATTACTATTTTGACTGGATGTAGTATATGATCTATTTTGTAGCTCAGTGTTTTATATACTTAGTAATGCTGTCTAATTTGAATCTAGTCATATGAGAATGCAACTTTTAATCAAGCATATCCCTCTTATGTCATGACAGCATGCGCTTCAGCACATGTTTAGACATGTTTAGACCGCACTTTCTAAGTAGAGGGAGAGAAGTCAACATGATTATATTCATTTGAAGAGCCATCACATGTGTCATTGGGCCAAGGTTTTTCAGATGTACTATTCAGAGGCCTGTAAGGTAAACTGTGAACATAAATCTTGCTGCTTTAGCTTATGTTGGAGATCTCTAGAGTTGTGGAGTTGTACAATATTGCAGAAGCACCTTAATTTGAGTTAGGATAGAGTATGTCTGGAAAAACTGGTTGGTATACCCCCAGACTGGGACAAGTTTGAAGCATTGTGGAAGATAATTTATCTAATGGCACCCATATCACCAGCTGGTTAGATGATCTTAAACAGCAAACCACTAGAAAAAGGACACGTATAAAAACAGTTCTACATGAGAGAAGCCATTTCCTGACTTTGGCAGTCCCTGAAATAATGCAGCTGCATTTTTTGAAAGCAGCCTTAGTGTGTGACACAGGATTGAAACTGCTCTGTAGGGGCCAAGGACTGTAAAAGATACAGGACCTCAGTAAATAAGCCAGCTAAATGCAAATATATCATTAATAACAACAATATGAAGCAAGGGAAGCCGTGCATATTAAA
Organism: Aptenodytes forsteri; assembly: GCF_000699145.1. NCBI lineage: Eukaryota > Metazoa > Chordata > Aves > Sphenisciformes > Spheniscidae > Aptenodytes > Aptenodytes forsteri. The sequence continues at coordinate 6,038,963 of NW_008794443.1, forward strand.
AGTTCTGTTTGTTCCACAGCATTGCCTGTCGACGGTGTGTTGTGGTCGGTAATGGAGGAGTACTTCGAAATAAGACGTTAGGGGAGAAAATTGACTCATATGATGTGATAATAAGGTAAATATTATTTCCTTTTCATTTTGTGTACATGCAAAGAATGAACAAACTTTTGCTGTCAGCCAGTAGCTTTGGAGTTTGGTTATTATACAAATGAAAATGTATAAAACTTCCTGTTTTACTTACTCTGTCACAGCCTTCATTTAAAAAGTCTTAGGAGAAAATGGATCAGTGTCTTATTACACAGAGTGATTGATACAGGGGAGGAAGGATCACTGAGTGGTCAGTCTGCCTCGTGTACAGATACACACGTGCAAGATGCTGCCATCAGGGATGGGTCCAAGCATGTGACAGCCCAAAGTCCTGCATGTGCCCCTTGCTGTGAGCCAGCATCCCGGGCAGCCCTGCCTCTTACCTTCCACACGATGTCTGTCTTACGTCTGTGCTGGCATGTGCATTGCTTGGAGTGGATTAAACATAACGTTTATGATGGGAAGTCCATCTCAAGGCACGTGTTAGCTGGAGGATGATGTTGATGTCTGCCTCTCTTTCTCAAGCATGTTAGTTCATATTGGAAGTTTGAGATGGCTCGACCTACCAGAGGATGCTGAGGTCTGAAGAGGCGGCTTCTGGACTAGGGAAACTGGGGAAGTGCTCAGAGAGGAACAGGCAAAGGGGGGTGGGGGGGGAAGCTCAAATGCCAAGCAAACTGAAAACGGACTGTTTGGCTAATTATAACAGAATTTTCTGCACACCAAGAAAAAGATAAATCAGTTTCTCCTTTGCAGGAACTGAGATGGTAACTGATTAAACAGCCCTTCTGCCTGTAGGTACCCTGTCAGATAGTGTGCCTGAACCCTCTTTCACTAAAACCTCTGAGGTGCCATTTCAGTTTGTCTGCTTCAACATTGTGTTGAACATTGAACAAAATCTCATTTTTGTTACTTTGCCATCAATCCTAATGCTCATTTCAGTAATAATGTTTCAGTCTTCAAGAACTACCATAAAAAGTTGTATACAAAGCCTGGAGTTTGACATGCATTTGAAAATGTACTGATAAGGTGGAAATGAATACATGCAATTCTTCAAGTTGTAGCTCCTCTTATAAACTTAAAACTATAGAAAGTGATCCAGATAATATCCCCGTTCTTAGGAAACGTTACTTGCCTGACAACTTTGTGCTTTACAAAAAAACCCCCACCTTGCACTTATTTTCACTGTAGTATAATGATGCAAGGAAGCTCCATGGATTATTTTTAATCTATTTCAAGTATTTGGGCTCCTTGTAGATCTATCTACTCTTCTTAAAATGGAAATCTTCGTGTAGGCTGGCGTCACACATTTAAAAACAGCTCTAAATTAAAAACTGTTCAGAAATATAGTACGCATTTGTTTACTGTGAATGAACAAAGAGGTGGTGTTTGCGTTCTGTATTTAATAACGACTTCTGATAAAACTTTGGTATATTCCCTTGTCTGCATACCTTGTTTTGCAAACATTTGCTCCTAAGCAGTGTGCCTCCTATTCTGAGCAGTCAGTCACATTGGCAGGAATGGAGCATACAGAGACTGCCTGAATTCTCCAAAGAATATGCAACACACCCACCAAGAAGAAACTGCAAGATGGAGACTTAAACACAGCCCCTCCAACACCTCAAAGCAGAGAGACCTGACCCACCTGCTCCCTGTTTATTAAATGGTTATATCCCAAAGCAGTGGTAGCTGTGCTACTGCTTTAAAAAAAAAAAAAAAGGAAAGAAAAAAAAAAAAAAAGAAAGAAAAAAACCCAACACCCAAAAAACCCCAAACAAACAAAAAAAGCAAACAGTATTGGTATCAGGTACACAGTCATAATTTCTGTTCCTGTATGCTGTAGACTGTAGAAAAGAAAAAAACCCAACACCCAAAAACCCCCAAACAAACAAAAAAAGCAAACATAAAGATGTATTGGTATCAGGTACACAGTCATAATTCCTGTTCCTGTATGCTGTAGACAGTGAAGAGTATTAAAACATTCTTGAATTGCCTCCTGTATGATTCGTATCATCTAGTAGCATGAATGGAGCAATGGGTAATTCTCCAAGCCAGATACTCTCTTTGGTCTTCTCCGGTTTCTGTGTTTGAGCCAAATCAGAAGGCCTTCTGCTCAAGTGGTGCATGATAAGCAATTGTGTGATTGTATTCTAAACCACCTTGGCCAAGCTCCCATATGTGCTTGATCCCTCTTGAGTTAGAGGGTGAGTGCACCTGATTAATTGCTTATCTGCTGTGTAATGTGGTAAGTAAATGCTGGGCCACGGTACCTGGACGTGCTGTCTGTCCCGCAGACTAGTGCGTGTGCCAACCACTGCACAGTAAGGATATGGGTGGGGTAGTCATTGCCATCTCTGTGTCTCTGTTTTCTGCAGAATGAATAATGGCCCTGTTATAGGGTACGAAGAGGATGTTGGGAGGAGGACAACTTTCCGACTTTCTTACCCAGAATCCATCTTCTCAGATCCGATCCACTATGACCCTAATACGACTGTTGTTCTCATCGTCTTCAAACCACGTGACTTGAAGTGGCTTTGGGAGATACTAGGTGGTCAGAAAATAGTGAGTTTAATTATTCATGGACTTTGGCTCAGCTTGCCACACACATCTCGTGAAATACCTGTTTTGGTTTTAACCTTAGTCCTCCTGGCTGGGGGGGAGCACTGGATCTCCCAGTCAGTCTGCTCAATATCCCTTTCCCATAAATGCTTCTGTCCTCTTTCTCACCCACATATTTGATCAGTTCCTCACACAAAACAGTTTTCCTCTTGGAAATACTTTTTTTTTATCCTCTTCTTAGCAGCGTTTTATATTCTGACATGCATACTCCAGCCGTTTCCCAGATTATTTTATCCTGCGCCCTTGGTGGAATTGCAGAATAATGTTGGAAGGGACCTCTCTCTGGAGGTCTTTAGTCCAAAACCCTGTTGAAAGAGAGCAGGGCCAAGTTCAAAGCCATACCAGGTTCTCAGGGCATCATCCAGGTAAGTTTTGAGTATTTCCAGGGATATTTCTACAATCTCTGTTTCAGTACTGCACCATCCTCACAGGAAAGAACTTCTCATCCCTTCACTGTGCGCCTCCAAGAAGAGTCTGATCCTGTCTCTCGTTTTGTAAACCTCTACCAGATAGTTGAAGATGGGCTGAACAAACCCAGCCTCCTCAGACCCTTCTTGTTTGCTGTGTGCTCTGGCCTCTCGGCCGTTTCAGTGGCCCTCTGCTGAGCTTGCCCCAGTTGGATACTCTCTTGCACAGGGGGGAGCTCAAAACAGCATTTGTGAGACCGCAGAAAGGCACAGTGCAAAGTACTTGAGAACGATCACTTCTGTCTACCTATTTTCTGTGCTCTTTATTAATGTGTCCAAGCACACGATGAGCATGTACTGCCTCCAGGGCACGCTGCTGGTGCGTGTTGTCCATCAGGGACCTTTCTGCAAAGCTGTTTTCCAGCCAGCTGGCCCCAGCCTCTGCTGCTGCAGTGGGTTATCCTGTTGCAGGAGCACAATTTGGCATGTGTTTTTGTTGAACTTTGGGAGGTTCAACGCTCCTCCTCTTCTTCCTCAATCTCCTGCTCTTGGATTTTACTCTGGTAAAACCAAAATGAACTGTTTATAGTCATTAAAAATGTGTATTTGCTTGCCTGTTACAGAGTGCTAAAGGCTTTTGGAAGAAACCGGCTCTGAACATGATATACAAATCTAGTCAAATCAGGATTCTTGATCCCAGCATCACCAGAAAAACGGCTTATGAATGGCTTCGTTTCCCAACAAGGTTTCCCAAAAAGGAGGTAGGCTTTTTTCTTCTGTGCCTTTTAGTTTTGTGCACCTAAATGTGTACTCAGAGGTAATTACCTCTTTATTATAGTGGACTATGTTAGAACATCTTTTAGGTTCACATTGCATTAGTTTGCATTTAGGTGGTCCTCAGAAAAGATGGGAAAATGGAATCCAGAAAGAGAGCAGGTAGCCTTGTATGTCAAAAATCTCTTTTTATGGATTCTATAATTAGTACTAAATGAGACTGCTTTTGCAGACAGATAATAATGCCTTTTACAAAATTGGGAAAAGCAGACAGGCATTGGAACATGGCAGATCCAAAGAGCCTCTAGAAATATTAAGGAGTTTTGAATTATTAAAGGTAGGGTGTTTTATAGTTTCTCTTAAAAAAACAAAAACAAATCAACAAAAAGCCCCCCAAAAAAACCACAAAACCAAAAAAACCAACCCACACAAACCACAAAATGACAAACCAAAAAACCCCCGCACCAAAAAAAAACAAAACAAAACAAAAAAAAGCCAGACCCCAAAAACCCAACAACCCAGTAATTTTAACACTGCTGCAATTTCATGCTGCTGAGGGCGGGTAGGGACTAGGGAGCATACAGGATATTCCAGCCCCCTGCTAATGACATCTGTCTGGCAGCATTCTTGTGCTTACTGGTTTGATGCCAAGCATTGTAATGAGTTAACCGACAATTTGGACATAAAAATACATTTTAACTGTCAGTTTATGACTGAAGAACGTTTCTGATGAAAGGTAAGGCTTCAAGCTGGAGACCTCCCTTGTGCAGTCAGGACCGACCGTGTGCTGTTTAGCACAAAATATGGTTCCCTGGGGTCACACTGTTGCACAGAGCTGCTTCGCTGGGATCAGGCAACGGACACGCGTGGAAACGTTTGACAGGCTGTCATTGTGGAGTACCTACCACAACTTTTTTCTGGTTTAATCTTTCTCGTATTTGATGGAGTTGAGATTTTTTTTCTTGCTTTTTGGGAATTTTTGTGGCTTTTTTCTTCCTTTTCTCTTTTTTAAATTTCTTTCTTTTCTTGAGCCTGCTAGTGGCTTTTTCCTCCCTTGTTAACTCTCAAACTGGAATACCCAGTTTGGCTGCATGCTTGCTGGGGCTCCATGGTATTTCAGCTCTTCAGCTGAGGGTGAGAAGAGAGTGGCATAGTAGTTGGGTGCCTAACTATCTCCTAAAGGGCCACAGAATATCTATGGTCTCCATGACTCCAGAAATCCCTCCTGTCTCCTCCTGTGCTCCCCTCTCAGTGGGAGTAAAAGTAAGACCAGCGCTGGCAGTGAGCCAAAGAGACGTGCGTGGTGTCCTGGAGCTGGTATGGAGGCACAGGCCCTTCAGTTGCCTTGGGTAGCGTGCATGCCCTCTGCTCCTCTCCTGCTCGCTGGGCGCCCCTGCCCAGAGCTGTGGCAGAGCGCGTCCGTGCTTGGAGCCCCTTTCCGCCACCTCCACATCCCACTTGCTCCATCCCAGGGGTTTTGCAGCCCCTTCGTCCCCGGCGGCAGCAATGGTCAAGCTCAGGCATGCTTTTCCTCACTTTTCCTCCCATCTCAGAGGTGGGCCGTGGCTGGGAGCCTGCACATCTGCAGTCACTCCGGCACAGCTCGGTTAAGCTGCAGGTCATGCCTCGGGGGTTCCCGTTGGCAGGGCAGCCTTTTGCAGGACCCACTTTGGAGCCCTCTGTCCTGTAGCACGTCCCTGGGGAGGGCTGCTGCCGCCTTCGCTGTCCTGTGCTTCAGCCCCCTCTGCCTGCAGGAGACGCCAAAGACCACTGTTGCTTTCCCTGCTCTCTCTACCTTTTCCATTAAGCCAGTCTCATGTTCCCTGTGTGCACATTTGTGCGTAGTCCAGCAAGCATCTCTGTTTCTTTGTTAGCAACTGCGATGGTGTTAGCAGAGCCGGGAAGAACAACTGTAAAATTGGATGCCCTGCCCCAGCAGCACTGAAGTCAGAAAGTGTTGCAGAGTTATTCCAGGGGTGTGCCTATTCCCATTAAACGTGACTGGCTGAACAAATTTCATTACAGGCTGAGGATGTCTGGATATTGCTAGGGCGCTAGCGTGATAATACATTTTAAAAGTAGCGTTGCTTTTTTTTTTTTGTATATTCTTTTGAGGTGAACTTTATGATGGCCAAAGGTAAACAGAGCTAGTTGCAACCTGTGATATTCCCAATATTTCCAAATAGCACTAAACCTGACATGTAGCATTCCTGCCATAATTTTGTGGTCCTGTTTAGTATGGACATTGCAACAGTCTCACCACTAAGTTTATGATATTGGGCCCCCAGGGCAGAAAGTTATTTTGCTAACTGGCAGGAGCCCTGGGCAACGGTGTGCATTTTAAGTTGATGTTATTTCTGGACTACTCCAGGAATTGTATAAAGGTACCAAAAAAGTCTACGTAAAAGGCAATAGTTCAATTCTGTGACTTTTAATTAGGCTTACAGAGCTGATGTTGGTAACTTTTTCCTGGGGATTTGTTCTTTTATCATGATACAGAGGAATATTTTTCTGTATCGTCGAGTGCATCTGCCTTCTCTCTGTACAGAGTTGTCCAGTACTGGTTTGCCTACTTTGTTTTTCAGAGGCAAATGAACTGAGCCTTGGGTAAGAGTTCAAAAAAGGATGTGATTTTGTGCTCAGTTTGAGGTTTGATTTCAGCTGCCGAAAGTGTGTAGCTCATTTGGTCTCTGAGAAAATTGTTATTTTAGCTAAGAAGGGCATTAGTGCCTGAAAATTTTGCCCATTTCTGGGGACACTTTTTCCTCTCGGCTTCATCTGTTGGTCTAATGAAAGAGTTCACCTCTCTCTACAAACCGTGCCTCGTTTACTTCCCCAGATCATTTTAGCCACTGCTGCTGCTAAAACAGTCATGTACTTGATCACGAGATAGGACAGATAGTTGCAATGAATTGTTCTATGCTTTTGTAAGAAATACTAATTTTCGGTTAGGTGCTCTCTTAATTTTGCAGAGTTAAAATCTGTTTATGACCTGCTCTTGATATTTTACATTGCATTGACTTCTGAGCTATCTCACCGTAGGGAGAAGTAAGAAATTTTATCTACAGTTTCTTTTCTTCTAATGGAAATAGTGGGGGAAGGTCTAAAGCCGTGTTCTTATGGGATTTCCCTGCTTTGAAAAAGTTCAAATACAGCCAAATTTATGTAACAGTAGCATTCATGTTTTTTTTAGTTCGGTGTTACGAAGATTTGAGGCATGTCATGTTGTTCTGTTTGTCTGTATCGCCATCATCTAGAAACTTCTGAACACATATGCTAATTCATCAAATTTGACAAGGTGAAATCGTTTCCAATATATTGAAGCCTTACCAGTTTCATGAAAGTAGGTTGCTGAGCAGGGGGATGGGGAGACCCTCCTGATGACTATGCGGAAGGAAGGGCTACAGTATGGGCTCAGCCCTCACTAGAAACCGGAGAATCCCAGGGAAGGCCAACGTGGCAGACGCTCCGGTCATGGAAAACCTGCGGGCAGTCCTTACGAGACACGAGGGGATCAAACTACAAACCCAAACATCTGTAGAAGAGCCAGGCTGCCCGATTACCGCTGTCTTCATCCTTAGGTTTGCTGTTCCCGTCAAGCTGCCAGTTATTTATGTATGTGTGCTCTTTCTGTTTCGTTTTAGAAACCCAAGCATCCAACCACGGGGCTAATTGCCATTACACTAGCATTTCACATATGCCATGAAGTTCACCTGGCAGGCTTCAAGTACGACTTCACTGACAAAAACAGTTCTTTGCACTACTACGGCAACGACACAATGTCTCAGATGATGAAGGTAACAAACACCTGTTTGTGCTGAGAGAAATATAGCTGGTAACTGGGGAAGACAATTCAATATAGATAGAAGTGTGTGGACTGCAGGTCAGAAAGGCCTCCTGTCTTCTCCTGGTTCAGCTGCTCATGGGTTAACATTGCTTGAAGCTCTTCATCTCTGCTTTTGTTTCTGAAAAATGTGGATAATGGTATTTGTGTCCCTTGTGCTACACCATATTCTGCAACGTCTGCATGAGATACGTCCATTTGTATGTTCTGTTTTGCTTTGCTGGCGTTACCCTTAGGCGACGCAGCTCTTGTGCATAGAGGCATATTTGCTACACTGTCAGAACATGAATAGCATTGTTTCTGTTCGCATTCTCTTTTTTCCTTGGCACCTACTTGCACAAGTTGTCATAGTTACCAAACTTCTTAAAAAAGAGAAAGAGCAGCAAAGGGAAGTGGAACGAGTTAAGACCTACAAACTTGCAGTTAGGAAAAGAACTGAATTTCAGAAATTGAAAGCAGAAAAGAAAAGCAGCTCTTGGCGGGGGGGGGGGGGGGGCGCACGCGTTAGGAAGAGAAGGAACTGCTTCCAGGAGGGGGAAGCCACAACTCGCCAGGAGAGGGAGCAGCAGGAGGCTGGCAAACATCGGGGATGCCTTCTCCTCCCTCCTGCTTTGCTGCCGTCATGCCTCAGTTTTCTTTTATGTCTCTGCTCGTCTTCAGCTCTGTACTCCGAGAAACTCCATCTCAGCCCTTTACCTCAATGTGAACAGTTTTCTCTTCCATGTGCATGCCCAGCACATGTGGGGACCATTTTCTCTCCTTCTCCCTTTCCTGGAGAGGAAGGGTAGGGGCAATGCCTGTAGGAGCCTCTCATGTCTCTCTGAGGACTCCTAGGTGCCTGCTGCTCTGAGATAATTTTCCTCTGACGCTGAACTCTCTTCATTTTGAGGCTCCTCTCTGCAGGTGCTTTTTTGCAACATATACCAAGCTTGGGTAAGGTTGATCACTAGTTGAATAGACATCCATAAGTTTCCTAAAATCTTGAAACTTTAAAAAACAAACTACTAAACAAAAACCTTATCATTAATTCTTTAGTGGCATTAAGTTGTAAATATTATATATGTATAATCTTTTATGCAGTATTTGTATTCATTTTAATTTACTGGATTCAGTGTCTTAAGATTGTCAGTAAACTTACTTCCCTTGTGCTGTCCTCCACTAACCTCAGTGGTCTCTTGCGTATCCAGGATCTGGATACAGCACAGAAGATGGGTTGGTTTTGGCTGGTTGAAACGGATTGGCAGGATGCATCCGATTGACGAGTGCCTGATGTGTGCTTTTCAAGAACCTGCACTGAGCTTTGAGAATTAGTCATTTTCTGACTGCGTGTGCTGTAGATGTGGTTATGCAGCTGTTCCCTCTAAGCACGGGGAGGAGTTGGGAGAGTTAGTAATGGAAGGACTTCTGTGAGACCACGTCTCACCCATCCTGGCCACTGAAGGATCACCCCTTTTGGTTTGTGTCCCAATGGAAAATCTAATCTAGTTTTGAGTGCTCGAGTCACTCACCGGTCTTCTTGGGAGACTGTGCTACAGCCTTTGCTAAGAAGTCCTTTCCCCAGAGCTTTTCTACTCTTGGCGTCTTCCAAGTATCACAGGTAATTAAAAGGAAAGAACAGTGAAGTGATGCTTCTGGTAATAATTTGAATTTAATTTTTTTTTTTATTGTCCTCTTGCATCTCTTTAGAATGAATACCACAACATCAACGCCGAGCAGAAATTTTTGAAGAAGCTTATAGACAAGAACTTTGTGGTCAATTTGACGTGAAAGCTGAATGGAAAATACGAAGAACAATCACTATTTTCAAGATTTGAAAAATTTTTATTTTTTGTATGACATTTTTATTTTTTAAGTGCAGCGTAACTGTTTACTGTTTAAAAGGAGCACAGAAACCTCACCAAGGCAGAAGCTTCTTCTAAGCCTGAGGGTAATGGACTATTGCAAACAGAGTTAACTGAATTTCTGTGAAGCTATTTAATAATGGGAAAACCATGAAACTTTCAGCTGAAAGTATCAGGGATATATAAAAATGTGATGCACATCACTTATTTATCAGCAAGAACTCTTTCCAAATGATCACTTCTCTGGAATACTTTTGTTTCTGATGTTGTCCTCTGAAAGAGTTACACTGTCAAGAAACTGAGACGACCGGTGTTAAATTAGTAGATGGATGTAAAGTCTTGAATGTCTGTCTTGTAGTATGAAAATGGCTTTAAAATGGTGCCTAAAAATCATTACTGTGTGTTTGGGAGGAGGGGGAACATACAGAACGTACAGGTTTTGGCCTGCCCTACTCCTGAGGAGGGGACATCCATCTTCAGCAAAGAAGCCACAGCTTCTGCACTGGCCATCGACTCCGAGCTGCTGTCTGCCTTTGCTGAAGGTGAAGACCCTTTGGTCCGATTTGTGGAGATGTTGGTATTGACAGTGCTCGTGTTGTACCCGGTTTATGGAAAACCATACTCTCCGTGCTGTGCGTCCAATAAATTTTACAGTGGGTGACTTGAGTTAGAAAAGAGGGAGTATGAAGACGGAAGAGTTGTCCTAACTTACCTGCGTGTCAGCCGCTTCCCCCAGACCACAACAGAAACACGAGTGGGGACAGAGATGTTCGTGCCTGAGGTGAAATTTAGAGCCAACGCTTGTTGGATTCCTAGATCTCCAGGACAGAATCTCATGTATCTTTCTGTTGGCTCCCCAAGAATCGAGGTGTATTTTTGCAAATGGGCACAATCTCCTTTCTCAGATGCTGTAGTGCGTTTCCACCTTTGAAATGCATCAATATGAGCAATGAATGTTCCCATTTTTGGCAGTAGAGTGTGCTAGGGAATATCCGGGATGTACCTCAGCTGAATTATCATTTGGCTTCTGTTCACCTCTTCTGTCTTGACATTCAGGTTTAAAGGATGTGGCTGAACTAAATCATTTAGCGGTGGGAACTTATGCAGGATTTTAATTGAAACATTTAATGGGATGTTTGTTTCCTGTAGTGGTTTGTCTCAGACAAGCCTGCTGAATAAGTTAAATCTGCCTGGGCATGCCCTTGATAACTGTCAAAGATGAACAAGTAATACGCTGTTCCAGTTCTCTCATAGGGTGTATATATACTATTTTTTTTTAAATTGTGGCAGATTTGCTTAAAGATCTTGTGGTTATCTTGATCAATCACGCCTAAAGAAAGCACAAAGAAGTCCACTTAAAAAAAACAAAAAAAAAAAGGTCTTCAAAGATGGTAGAAAAACCTTTGCCACTGTTTATTAAAAATTATATAGAGAGTTTTAGTACATTTAGGAGCAGTGCAAACAATTACAGTGTGAATAAAAGCCTCTAGAAGGTTAAGAGCACGGTATTTGTGTTTGCAGAAGCTGAGGATTACATGAGTACTGAACACAATTTCTTTGCTGTAGCAATGTAGAGGAATAAGCATTGAAGTGACCAAAGAGTCGTCTGTCTTTTTTCCTATTTCTCTTGCAGGGTGCAATAGGTATTTAAAAAAAACCCCACCGCCCCGTAGTTCTCATCTTCCTCTTTAGCGCCTTGGCTCTGCCGTTTGGGAATTCGTGAGGGCACTGTGATTTGGAGGGGAGCCACAGCTGCAGGGGAGGAGGCTTGTGTCTTCGCCTAATGACTCCTGAGCTTTGGTCCGTTTCAAGCAAATTGGACGTGTCTGAAATAACTCCGGATGTCATAAAAATCTGTGGCAGGGCATGGGGAAGGACCCAGACGTGTCCCCAGCAAGGGACAGGCAGTGCCACGGTGTCCTGCCAACTGGATGTGTGTTCCCTGGGCCCAGCTGCGGCAGGTGATGCTGCAGGGGGTGGCCCTTGGTCCAGCCGTGCACAGGGCGGCAGGCAGAGAGTGTGGAGGAGAGGGGAGCGCGGGAGGTCCTGGGGCACCGGAGCAGGTGACTGGTGGTGGAAATGGAGGAAACCAGAATTTCTTCACCAGGTGGCAGAAGGGCTCTTACTCAGTTATTTGTGTTTGCTTTTTTCTTTTTTTTTTTTTTGAATGTGCATGCTTCTGAGGCTTTGAGGAGATCTTTGTTTAAAAATCTGAATACAGTCAGGTGGGGTTTTGCATCAGAAAACAGTGACACTACTGTCTTTCTCTCTACCAGCATTTATTTCTCATTATTATCTCAGTTAATTAAAAAGGTTTTTATGTGACTCTGCACCCCCAGACCTGCAGTGATTTAGACTACTGACAATAGCAATTCCACATGAAAAAAAAAATAGGAAAAACCAGAATTTTCACCAGGTGGCAGAAGGGCTCTTACTCAGTTATTTGTGTTTGCTTTTTTTTTTTTTTTTTTTTTTATTTGGG
>NW_008794443.1:6051200-6051934 GCF_000699145.1 Aptenodytes forsteri
CTCTTTTTTTTGTTTTGCTTTTTTCTTTTTTTTTTTTTTGAATGTGCATGCTTCTGAGGCTTTGAGGAGATCTTTGTTTAAAAATCTGAATACAGTCAGGTGGGGTTTTGCATCAGAAAACAGTGACACTACTGTCTTTCTCTCTACCAGCATTTATTTCTCATTATTATCTCAGTTAATTAAAAAGGTTTTTATGTGACTCTGCACCCCCAGACCTGCAGTGATTTAGACTACTGACAATAGCAATTCCACATGAAAAAAAAATGCCAAGGTAAGGCTTTTTGCAAAGATCGTGGTGGTGTCTGAGCTCTCTGCGTAGAAGTCCTTGGTAGATCTCGGGCTCTGTTGAGAGCAGCGCCAGGCAGAAGCAGAGGGCTGCCTCTTCCCCCTCGAAACCCGTGGTGGCTCCCGGAGCCGGGCCCCCCAGCTCTCCCACGGGCCGCCGCCGCAGATCCAGCCCCATCCGTGTAACGTCACGCAGTACGCTGACTGAGAGGATTTTTTTCCAGGAGAGCTGTTGAATTTGCCCTCTCCTCCCAGTGCCTGGTTCTTGTAACGGTGCAGGCTGCTTCCTTCTGCTTCTCCACCCCCAATCCAGGGGGCAGGGTGTAGGCGGGTGGAGCTGTGGTTCTGAGGATGTGGTTATTTTCTCTGCTTTATTTCCTCTCCGGAGATACTCTTCCCACTAATCTAAAATGATTCCTTCTCCTAGTTTTCCTAGGAGATTTTCTGCG
>NW_008794443.1:6052169-6057128 GCF_000699145.1 Aptenodytes forsteri
ATCGGCTGCTCCTTTTTATTTCTTCTTAATAAGCCTCCCCATTTGTATGACTGATTTATTTTTGAAATTAAACAGTACTCCCGGGGATCTTTTTCCCCCACTTCTGTGCTCCTGCAGGGAGGTCAAGTCTGCGTATGCCGGGGTTACTGTCCCAGGGTGACTGGGTAACATTGAGAGCCAGACCTGTTCACTGGGGACCGAGCCAAGAGCTGATACCGTTGATAAACCACAAGGTACTATGTTCTTTTGAAAGCACAGCTTGCAGGCCAGTAGCTTTTCTCTTCAATAATAAGTGGTGACCCAAGTGATTCATTCCCCACCACCCCCGTAAGACGTTTTGGTAGGATTCTGTGTACACCAGCCCTGCTCGGTCACCCGCTTCGCACAGTCATTTCTGCTATGCTGTCTTGAGGACGGGTACCGCTTTCACACTAACTTCATGCAGGCAAGAATTACCTACACGCGGTGCGTTTCTCAGTAATGCCCACAGATCACAGTGGCTCTTCTATCCGGGCACCCGTTTTCACAGGCGTTTTGCAATACCAAAGACTTGCCTTGGGGCTCTTTGAAAAAAGCAATAATGCTAACTCCAAATACTTTGATCTTCTCTGAGAGCGAGCTGCTATTAAGATTTTCTTTTTCCATTTTTTGCCATTCCTGAAAATGAAATCTCTGCGCTGAAACTTCCCTTTAAAAGCTACCCAATTTTTTTATCACAGCAGCAGCAGTGAAGCTGCCAATTTTGAATCCCAGGGCTAGCTTTATTTCCATCTCTGGTAACGGTGTAACTATATAGGTACCCAGTGTCTCACATCGATTTTCTTCCTGTATCAATTGCAAAGTCGGATGCAATTCTTCCTTCTTCCACCGTCCCGTTCTCCAGCAGCCTGCTGAATTTCAAGACAGCGGCATCCTACAGCAAAGGTGCTCCTGCATTTTACCTGCCACCCCCCTCAAAATGCTGCACCATCAGAAAGACTCAGCTCTAAGGTACCAAAGTACGCACAAAACAGGCAGGATGACACGCATCAGCCGAAAGCTCTCTTTGGCTCAGACTTCTAGGGGTTCTTTTGTTTGTTTTTCTGTCAGGGAAAGTATTTTTTCCTCTGCTGTAATAATTAAGGGAAGTACGGAGATACGACTTCAGAAGGAAGGTCACAAACTGTTGCACTAAATACTACTCAGAGTGCCTAAAAGCTATTACTAAATGACATTTCCAGTGACTGTATTGGTGATGATAATACAGAATCACAACTTCGATGTTTAATAATTGGCGTGTGGTACCTCTTGTTTCCTATGCCACGCTTTCCTTTTTAACAATGCCCTAGGAGGTAGTATGAATACCTTAACTTTTAAGTGGAGTCTGATATTTAAGAACACATGAAGCTCGATGTCTGGTTTTGGTATCGGTAAATACTTACATTGTTTGCCATTTGTCTTAAGCTTTATATGCCTTTAAAGCGCTGGCTGTATTTTGATGACATTCTTACAAGTGTTGACATTGTTTCAAGTGAAATTTTGAGTGCTACAAATGGAAAGAGATTATTTTCCTGTGAATAAACGGCGTTAAAGATGGTGCCTTCAGGCTTATTTTTGCAAGGTCATTGCTCTGTGTGTGTGCGGATGCGCGCGTGTGCCCAGCCCCATTATTAATGCTGTGTAAAGTACATACAGCGTTGTCACATACGGCATTGAGTTTCAGAACAAACTTTGGTGCTTAGTAGAGCAAACGGAGCTGAAAATTTTTGAACCTAGGTAGGCTGAGCTGTACTGCAGGTGGAGATCTCGCTCCAGGCTGAGTGAAAGCAAAACTGGGACGGAGTTTTTGTGGGTAAGATCAAGAGCAGCATCCTCATGATTTTAATTTTTCATGTTTTTTTAATTACAAGTCGTTTAACTAAGAAGATGGTGTGTGGCGGAAGACTTTAGATAGAAAGTGAGGGACATTGATTGCGATACTTCGCTCATGTTTTTTCTTTCTCTCTGTGCAGTAAAAATGAGATGCTGGGGAGTTGCTTAGCCAGCGGCTTCAGGGAGTCTAAGGGAGATTTAGAAAACGATGACCTGACACAAGTAGGTATTCAAAGCATTCATTTTAGCATTGACAGTTTAGGAGTTGGCGAGCTTGGAGGAAATGCCTGTCTTTGAAGTGAGATCGGGGGAGCCACTCCGTGGATTATCATTTACTCCCCGCAGCGGAGCCACAGTTGAATAGTGATGTAGGTCAGTGACAAATATGTTGCTGCTTTCACACTAGGTTTTTGCTGCAGGTGAAAAAATGGGGAGGGGGAGGAATGGGAAAAGCTGTTTTCAAATCGCAAGGAGAGCCAGGGAGGTGGCGTGCATCTCCCAGCCTGGGCACCCGGCTTTGGCTTTTTAGGCGAGCACAAACCCTTGACAGCACACCGCTACGATGTCCGATTTCTTGGCTTCCCGTGCGCTGCCCCTGTGCCTTTTTAAGCTGCGCTCCTGTGTCGGCTTGCGCTGAGCAGGCGCCCGTCCCCACAGCCCACCTGCGGGAGCCCCTTGCTCTGCGTGTTCCCCCCAGCCCCAGCCGTGCTCTCCCACGAAATGCGATGCCAGGACAGCGCCTTCCCCCCACTGGCTTAGGGCAGGTTTTGCCAGTAGAGGGGAACTAAAGAAAAGGGTATCGCACTTTCTTTTTTTTTTTTTTCTCTCATACCAGGCTGTCAGTGGTTTCAGAAGGTCCTTGTGGTCTGATGTATGAATTCAGTGGGCTGAATGTTCCTTCCAGCAGTTCTGCTGAATGAAGACAGGATTTTTTTTTTTAAGATATTTAATAAGATATTTTTTTCAAATCAGTACAAAAATTTTAAATACAAAATTATTTGCTTTTGACATATCTCATATATTCTGGGAACACACCGAAGTCACCAATGCCTGGTAAACTGTCCATCCATTCCTGCCACCGTTCCATAAAATTTCTGAGATAAAGCACCACATTATATCACTGGAGTCCTTAGTCAATGTTAGACTGCATTAAACTCTGCATTTAAATAATGGTAATGCCAGTTAAATCCAATCTTAGTTGTGCATGAAAAATCTAGTTCATTTTTGAATCAAAAGCAGTAGCATTAGCTAAAGACATTGAAGAAGTGATGAGTATTTAACTCTTTCAACTAGCATAACAGTGTGTGATGTGCAGCACTGTACAGGGAACCACAGCAAAGTACCCTGCCCTTTGGAAGCGAATACTTTTGAGGTGAGATTAGCACCGTGGATGAACAGACAGCTCTTGCAGAGAAGTTGGTTTCCTCACGCACAGAAAAGATTGAGGCCTGCAGGTTCTCCTTGACAACTGGTAACATATAAATAAGGATTGGAAATCAGCTTTTCTATAAAATGAAGTTCTCGGATCAATTTGCGTGATCAGTATTGTGCCGGTACAGTTACCGGTTGATCTCAAACAAACTAGTTCATTAGCGAACAGAGCTACTTCTGCTTTGCCTAGTCATTGAAGAGTACGCTGATTTAATTTTCGCTGAGTGGCAGAATACGCGTCTCTTCTGACAAGCCAAACAGACGCAGGTTCTTAGCGCGAGCACAGAAATCCCAGCGCATTTATACCGCCCTGCTGTATTGCCACGTGTCGGCCAAGATGTCTCAATCACGTGGCACAAAGCAAACGGGGAGCCCTTCGTTTTTGTCTCTGATCTACCTCACCTACTTCAACTGCGCAAATGCAGATGGAGACTTTTCGAGTGCTGTGGCATTTGGAGGTGAACCCGGCGCCTGCTGGAGTCAGTGGTGGCGTTCTGGGTCCAATGACTGCCGGAGAAGGCTCGCGGAGAATAGTTACACCATCAGTACTCCTTTTCCATCATAAATAAATTATTCAGGAAAAAAACACACCTGCAGGAACATTTTATATGGGGGGAAGGGAAATAAAGGTCTCCAGCTAAGAGAACCTTTGCTCGTCAGGCAGACCTGCTGTCAAAAAAACCCCCCAAAACCCCCACCCAAACAAATAAAAAGCCACTCAAATTTTTCCATATAATTTGAGACAGACCTACTCTGGTTTAAGTCACTGGTTTTCATCTCATAACTATGATCAATGCAACAGTCAACTATGCAACAGGAGTGAGTGACGTACGCTGAATGAACTTGAACCTTAGTACTGAATTACTGTGAATGAAATGAAGTAAGCATGGCATCACAGAAATATATAATGTACAGCTAATATGTCCCCCTTGGGTGCAAAACAACTGTTTATGAACCTGATACACATCTTTAGATACGTTCACCACACTTTTTTTTTAATAACTAGCTGTGCATAATGTTGAACTTTGTATTTTTTTTTTTAATACAAGATGGTCCGAAACAGTCATAAAATGCATCTTTCATGGTATAAAAGTTTGAAGCAGAGAAGAAAGGTTTTGATTTTGTGTGTATGTGCGTGTGTCTGGTTTTTGTTTTACATGGGATACAATAAATATCCTGAAAAAGACGAATGAACGTACTGCCCGGCATAGAGTCCTGCCGCCTGCTCGGATGGCATTTGAACGTAAACCTTGTCTCCGTGCATCAGCTGGACAACGGCGCTGCCCGAAGCCTGGTCCAGGAAGCCCTTCTTGTACTCGTCGTAGGTGTACATCAGCGGCTCGTTGTTCTTGAACAACGCCACCCAGACGCTGGCCCCTTTACAGTGGACGTGGTAGGCGAAGTAGTAGACGCCGGGGATCTCGCAGGTGAAGATCCCCGTCTGGGGGTTGTAGTTCTGCCGGCCGTTGTAGAGGAGCTTGTCGAACTTCACGGGCACCCCGACCCGGGGGAAGGGGGTGAGGAGCTCCGCCGTGAACGCGGGCATCTCGTAGACGGCGCCGCCAGCCTTGCCCTTCTTGCCCATGTAGCCGTAGGGGGGCTTGACGCCGTCTATCCCCGGCCCCACCTCGGGCAGGTACTGTCCCACGGCCGGCGGCGCGGGGGGGGTGGTGAGCG
>NW_008794443.1:6057782-6089033 GCF_000699145.1 Aptenodytes forsteri
GGGAGCCCGGCTGGCCGGGGATGCCATCCTGGCCAGGTTTGCCAACGCCAGGCAGGCCGGGAGGGCCTTGGATCCCGGGGACCCCTGGGGGCCCCTGCAGCCCCAGCTCTCCTGGGGGTCCGGGTTTGCCCAGGGGGCCCTGCGGGCCGGGGAAGCCGACCATGCCCGGCTTACCGACCCCCGGCAGCCCCACGGGGCCGGGGGGGCCAGGCAGCCCGGGTGGACCTTTCAGCCCCGGCAAACCCGGGATCCCGATGCCCTTCTCCCCTTTTGGTCCTGGGATCCCAGGGGCTCCCGGGGGCCCCTTCATCCCGGGCTCGCCCTTCGGCCCCGGCTGTCCCTGCAGCCCCGGAGCACCCGCCTTCCCTATGCCGGGAAGCCCGTGGGGCCCTGGCGGTCCTTGTGGCCCGGGTATCCCCATGGGCCCGACCTCCCCCTTTGGCCCCATCTCCCCTCTCGGCCCTGGGGGCCCCATGGCCCCCGGTTTCCCCGGCATCCCCGGCAAACCTGGCTTCCCAATTCCTGGATACCCTTGCGGGCCTGGTTTTCCTTTGGCTCCTGGCACACCGTGACCCGGTAATCCTGGTGGCCCCGGTGGCCCTCTTGGTCCAGGCTCACCGGGGGGACCTTGCTCGCCCCTCAGACTGCGTATGGGTATTTCTGGGTCAGGGAGAAAAGAAAAAGAAAAAAAGAAAAGGGGAGGGGGAGAGACAAAAGGTGATTGCAATCGCATCCTTCGAGGAACACGAAGGCAGTTTTGAATTGAATGTGCTTGTTTTGATGCCTCTCGGTTTTGTGGTAGTCGGGGAGGCAGAGCTGGCCAGTGAGTTACAGGTCGGTGTTTGGAACAAAGAGGATGTTCCTACTGTTTTGCATACCCAAACTTGCGTGCATGTCTCTGTTCCCATAAAATAATTATTTTGCATCATATTTGCTGATTTTTTGCCACGCAAAAGCCATTGCACTTTACTGGTGTTTTCCACCTATACAATCTTAAGCAGCGAAATCTGCTTTTGTCCCATATTGCTGTAGACTAACCTACTTTTAAGAGTTTTTGCAGGACACAGAAGCTGCTCGGTGCTCCCGTGCTGTAGGAGGAGATCTGGCATAAAAGTGCTTTTGCTGGAGGGGCTTACACTAGCAAGATCAATTAAAAAAGATTGTATCAGTAAGAAGTTTGTACGTAGGTATGACTGCATTTTCACCAAGGCTTTGGTTCCCATTAAGATATGACTGGAAACCTACAGCCTTACGCAGCATTGCTAAGCTCCCACAGGTTTTTGGCGTAGCCGCGTCTATTTAGAGCTCTTCTAAACACTTCACAAAATGCTTTTATTGTCCAAACCCACATTTTTGTCTATGTGACCACTTAGCATTGCAGGTCAGGGGGAGGGAGTTGCCGCGTGGGAGTGGTTGTGCTGGGGTTGGTTGCTTTTCAAGCTGCAGGCTTTTTCTGTTAAGTGGAAAGTCTACTTCTCTCCGGCTCTGAAATGGATAAAGACACGAGAGGTTTTGGGGAAGGGGACAGATAAGGTTTCAGGGCAACAGAATTAACTGTTCTTTGGGAGGCAGAAACCCTCCCTCTCAGCACATGTTGTGTTTTATGCACATAGAAAACCTCATTTGCTCACAAGATGGTTTGGTTTTACAATAGCCAGTCCTACTTTTAAGAGTTTTTGCAGGACACAGAAGCTGCTCGGTGCTCCCGTGCTGTAGGAGGAGATCTGGCATAAAAGTGCTTTTGCTGGAGGGGCTTACACTAGCAAGATCAATTAAAAAAGATTGTATCAGTAAGAAGTTTGTACGTAGGTATGACTGCATTTTCACCAAGGCTTTGGTTCCCATTAAGATATGACTGGAAACCTACAGCCTTACGCAGCATTGCTAAGCTCCCACAGGTTTTTGGCGTAGCCGCGTCTATTTAGAGCTCTTCTAAACACTTCACAAAATGCTTTTATTGTCCAAACCCACATTTTTGTCTATGTGACCACTTAGCACTGCAGGTCAGGGGGAGGGAGTTGCTGCGTGGGAGTGGTTGTGCTGGGGTTGGTTGCTTTTCAAGCTGCAGGCTTTTTCTGTTAAGTGGAAAGTCTACTTCTCTCCGGCTCTGAAATGGATAAAGACACGAGAGGTTTTGGGGAAGGGGACAGATAAGGTTTCAGGGCAACAGAATTAACTGTTCTTTGGGAGGCAGTTAATTCCCTCTCAGCACGTTGTGTTTTATGCACATAGAAAACCTCATTTGCTCACAAGATGGGTTGGTTTTACTATAGCCAGTCGTGCTTGTTCAGACACTCCAAAAATAGGCCCTGAAATCTTCAATTTCCCTCTGAAGCCGGCGGAGGCTGTGGTTACGCTGAACCCTCAATAAGACGAAGAGTTAACCAGCTTGTCTGAAGTCGCATGGACGCTCACTGTCCCCACAAGGATTTTATGACACTGGGTGTTCCTGGTTGCCCTTTGTATTTTGGACATTTTTTGTTGTTTTCTTAAATATCCTAATATTGTCCAAACTTCCTTTACTGAATACTGAAAGTGCTTGTACATGCAGACTCGTGCAGTAATGCCCTGTACCTTCAATGCCTCTGTTACTCCCATAAATAACCTACAGAAAGAGGACTGCAGAGTCAGAAGAGCAATTGTATGTTTTTATCTGCAAACCTCTAAATCACAGGGTCTGGACAAATCCAGACAAAACTGTGATATTCCCGTAAACTCAAATCTTGGGACTCTTAGCTCTTATTTCATGTCCAGCTGCTGCAGTGAGAGTGGGAGCACCTCCAGGCAGGACCCCGGCCCGTCTACCTGGGCCACCATTTGAAACCCCCTCAGAGGTTCTTCTGCAGGCGGGTGGGATTACAAGGTTTCTCCTAGCCTCGAGCAAGCACCCAAACAAACCTGGGGCCAGCCCTGGGTGCTGGAGGCTCGTCACAGGTACGGCTGCTCAGAGGCTGTGCTGCAGCCCGGAGGATGACTGTGGCCTTGCTCTGGTGCCCTGAGCTGCCCCACAGCTCATGTGAGCCCATTTTGTCCATCCGTGGCCAGGTACCAACCTGGCCAGCCCTCGGAGCACCTGAGTGCCGTGCCCAGCCTGCAGCAGCCTGCTCGCCATCCTCAGTTACCCCGGGGCAGAGGGTGCTGTGGGGCACCAGGCAGGACTGTGCAGGGATGGCAAGGGATGCGCCAAACCTACCTTTCTCTTTCTTGGGAGCCATGTCCTTGCCGAGCAGAGGCATCTGCGGGACCTCCTTCATGTACTGAGGCAGATGGGGGTACTCTTTCCCATACTGCATATGGGGCACCTCCTTGCCCATGTGCTGCATCGCGATGCCTTCTTTGCCCAGTGGCATGTGAGGTACTTGTTGTCCAAGGGGTTGGTACTGGGGCACCTGGTGTGGCAGCTGCTTGATCCCATAGTAGACGCCGCCTTGAGCAGACCTCACCAGCTCTAGGTAAATGGTGACAGCCACTGCCAGCAGCTGCACAGGGAAGAGCAGCACGGCCATCACCTGCGAAAAACACAACAAAATCCACAGTTGGCAGAAAATGTTTTTTCGTGTCGTACGTTTCCCATTGAGGCCAACCTGCTCTCATTGTCTGCAGCAAACTGGACCTAAACCTCTGCAACTGGCTCTGGTTTGTGTGTTGCCCTGGAGGACATCCTGCAGCAGGCCTGTATCTGGTTTATTGGAGGCTCTTGCTCAAATAGTACTATTATAACAAATATCCTTATATGCATTTAGTTTTATACTGCCCCACACACCCCGGGCGGTGCCCTCTGCGGTTTCTCCATAGGGGGACCTGCTCCCTCCCATCCCCAAGCTGCAATTTGCTGCTTTCTCGCTTGTGTCAGTGCCACGACACAAGGTTTGGGGAGCTCTGCTGCAAGCTCCGGCACAGGGAGAGCAGGCAGGGGCATGTGGGGATCTCTGAAACGCTTTCTGCCCAAGGAAGCTAAATTACCAACGCCCCTTCTGCTATGCTTTCCTTAGCAATGAAAGCCTAGTTTCTGCAGCTTAAATCTGTGCCTAGGATTGTGCCCCGTGGCTGCAGTGTCCAGGGGCTCTCTACTCCTATCGCAGCTCCTTGCCAGCTCTCCTCCTGAGCCGGGCTTCGATCCTCTCAGCCTTCACCCAGAAGAACAGGGCCATCTAGGGGCTGTCCGGGCCATCACTGCCCTCGGGCAGGATCACACAACCCGAACTATTTTCTCCAGGCCTCCCCTGCTGCAGACCCTGTCCCCTCCCCAGGCAGCCCATCCCATCGCCTCACCGGCCCTGCTAACACAACAGAACAGGGCTGGTTTTTCTTTCTTCCTTATCAAAATATAAGCTTGGGACCTCTTGTCCCATCTGCTGTTGGCTTTCCTTTCTGCAGTAGCGGTGTTACTAACAGGTGAGCAGCGAATCAGCAAGCAGGAACTCCCTAAATGAGTGCAAATTTGGGGGCAGCCTGAGGTAACGAGGACTCTGTGTGTTACAATTCGAGTATTTTGCAGTTTGTCCCGCTACCAAGCCCGGTAGGCATGTCCCGCTCTTTTGAAATGCACGTGGCAATTGCCAGGCTTGATGCTGTCCCCAAATCCCTGCTTTTCCACAGTGCAAAGACTCCGTGCACCTAACCTGAGCTGCTGGAAAAGCCCCCGCCACGCAGGCACACCAGCAGAGCTTTGCCAAACTGCTCGTCGGAACTCGCTCGCAGCGGCTGCTGGGCCCCGCTAAGCCCAGGTGTGACGAGGGTGGCCTGAGGAGGCAGCGGGGGCTTTGTGCCACCTGCTTATTTTCCTGTCCTTCTCCCACAGCCTGGCTTGGCAGAGGATGAAAAAGCCCCTTCACCTGTGGCAAAGCGGCTCAGCACCAAGCCCCCTTCACCTGGTTCCTTGTGCCTTGAGAGGCATCTTCTGGACGGCGAAGCTTTTCCCTTTTCCTGGGAAAAAAAGCTGGGGCTGGGGCTGGTCCCCACTTGAATCCAGCTGCTCGCGGGGCTGCAGCCCCGGCTCCCCTGCGCAAGGTGATGCTGCAGCATGCGGGAGTACCCCCCGGCCCTCGCTTGAGGGGCAGCATGACATGGGCCAGGACGTGTCCTCCCAGGGGCCGTAAGGAGATGTGGCTTTGGGCAGGTAAGGCTGCTGCTGCGGAGAGCTGGGGGGAAGTGTGAGAGGGAGGTGGGGTTGGGGAGAGGAAATGTATTTACAGAGGAGGGGGCAGTAAACAGCTCCGCTTGCCTCCTCTAACACTGCGCTGTGTACAGCGGGCCTCTAAAAAGGGCCCCAAAGTAATTGGGGAGGGTGGGACTTTGCATCGCATCTATGAGGGACTCGTGCCTGGTGGGCAGAGGGTGTGAGCGGGCTGCAGGGCAGCTGCAAGACTTGCCGAGCTTAGGGAGTGGGTCAGTGGCACTGCAGGCGTTGAGCCCTGCAGTCGTGACTTGCGTTTTCCCCGCTCGCCACTGTACGGCTCGGCTCGAGCGCTGGGAGGGCTGGAAAACGGCTTCTCTCACTGCTCTGTGCTGTGGTGGAGGTTATTGATCAGGTGGTAACACTGGGTGTCATTTAGTTTTTATGTTTTACTCCTGCTCAAAGTTCTCTGTTCACTTTGCATTAGCAAAGCACCTGGAGAAATGCTCACCACTCTTTTAAAACATTTCTCCTTCATTTTGCTCTATAAGATCTAATCTCTCAATGGAAATTAGTGTATCATCATTACTGAAGGTGTAAGTGGATGCTAAATCAAAATTGTGTAGTTAAAACAACCAGCAGAAGGTTAATATTTTCAGTAATGTTCCTAAATAGACAAATGAACTACAGTAAAGATGGAACTATGTGTTAACAGCAAAATAAACCATTTCAGAAAATGAAATATTAGTGAATAAACACTAGATGGAGCATATGTTGCACAGCTGAGTTTCTACAGTCACTTGCTCTCCCAGGAATTTAAGATCTTGGATGTAACCAGCTGCCATGTGGCAAAGAAAACCGGAGCCAAGATGTACAGGAGTTAGTAAGCGTAGCTAAAGCCCAAGTGCAGTCGCTCATCCTTGTTCAGCAAAGCATCTCAGCAAACACTTCATCTCCAGCGAGTTTAATGTGGCTTTTAGCCCACGGCTGGCTGCTTTGCTGTGAGCTAAAGGATTAAGGCCTTAGGACACGGTATTTCTGCTTAAAGCTCAATGGCGCTGGACTGTGAGGACAGCCCGTGCTTGATCAGTTACCGGGGCTCAGCTGGGATGGGGTAACTTATTAACCTGCTGCAGCTTCATCTGGGCACATGGACCCCGAGTGACCTTTTTTTTAAGGGGTGGGGGGGTGTTATCCCCACTCTGGTCTCTGTTGGCCTTTCTGTTCCTTTCTGTACCATAACGAGTAACTGGCTGCAGCTTTGCCTCTCTGCAGCTGCATAGGGTAACACCTGCCTCAGTTTGCCGGGAAAATCCCAGCTACTGGAAAATTTGCAGCATTCTGTGCTTCTCTCCCAAATGAAAAGCATTGCCTGTATGAAGAGAGAAATGCAGTGAAACCTCTTAAAAAAAATATTAGAAGACATTGGATGATTTAGGCTTGCTGTAATCCCAGCTACTGGAAAATTTGCAGCATTCTGTGCTTCTCTCCCAAATGAAAAGCATTGCCTGTATGAAGAGAGAAATGCAGTGAAACCTCTTAAAAAAAAATATTAGAAGACATTGGATGATTTAGGACTGTTGTTGAAACCTACAAGTATGAAGGGCAGGGTGGATTTTGAAGAATGAGGTTATTAAATTAGCTTCTTGGCTACTTTGTTGTTCTGGTGGCCAGTTTTTGGGGGTTTGTTTTTTTTAAAAAGATAACTTCAGTGGAATAAGTGGAGAGGGAAATAGGCAAAATTCCTTTTGATGTGATTTTTCTCCTTGTTTTTATTACAAAACATGGGCTTTGTGTGTGAGTGGGAGCTATTTGAAATAATTGAAAAAATTTTCCTATGGGGAGACACCAGCCTGCCCGCAGCTCAGGCTGAACTTAACCTCCCACTGCTTGTGCCGAGCTCCCTCGGCCCTGCCGAGCGTCACGCAACGCACCTGCGGTTTAACAGGCATGACCATGCAGCACACGAGATATTTTTGTGTGTGCGTGTGGAAATTTTGAGGGAGATCAGGCAAGACTTCTAGAGATAGGAAGGCTCCAGAAAATGAGGTGATCTCACTACATCTGTGTTCCCTTTAGTGTTTTTTGACTCATCATAACCAAAACAGTGTGGCTTGGAAATGACAAATTGCTTCTCATCTATTGATCTTGGCTGGGGCTGGTGCCTGTGACTAGCTGAGGTGGAAGGTGGGGGTTTATTTACCGAACAACCTCGGGCTGGATAGGACTTGGCCGACATCTTTGTGGAGGAGGTCAGAGCCTCCCCGGTGGCCTTACGTGAGCTGTCTAGGTCTTGGGATCTGCCGCAGGTACCTGGGAAGCAGCCCGTGTTCGGTGCCGGCTGTACGGCTCGTCTCTCCCCCTGCTCCCAAAGGAAGGAGGGATCAGACAAAATTAGTCTTCATGAGAAATATGGTAGTCTTCTGTGTGCGACTGCTACTGCTCACTGCCTCCTGGCAGTGGGTCCAGCTGGGTTATCGCTATCGGATACCATCACGATAAAGCAAGCCTGCCCTGAAGCATGAAGCATGCCTGGGATAGTCCTTCAGTGTTGCAGCTCATTGCCTGTCTCATCCTACTCAGCTTCTCTAAAAAGTTATTTAGGTACTGAGAGAGAGAAGTGGAAGGTCTTTTTTTTCTGCCCTGCAGTTTGTTTCTGAATGCTTGGGTGCACAGCTCTCATCTTTTTCAGACCTCGCTAGGAAACCACCAGCATCTTTAAATGCCTAAAAGCTACTGAAAATCTTGCTCTTGGTTTTTAAAAGAAGCGTATAGATCCTAAATGTTGGACAGGTCCTCCAGAGCTTATGAACAGCAAAAGGAGATTTTCCCAGCGGTGACAGGAGTTAAAGAAAATACCAGAGTGAGGAGGAGAAAAATCTGTGCTGAAGATGCAGCCAAAGTGTAAGACTTCCCACACCCTTCACCCAAATCCCAGCAATTTAGGGATCATCTCCAGACACATTCATGTAATGCAATCCGATGTGCTTTCAAAGGCGTCCGTCAGCGGAGCAATAAGCTGACTGGAATGGGATTTTCCTGGGTTTCTGTCAGAAGGCAATGGGAACGTGTCTACGTATTTATGGCAGGTAAATCAGTGCATGCGTGCACCTTTAGAGAAGCCAAAGGCTTGGAGAAAGCAAAGTTTTACCTTAACTGTTTGAATGTCTGAAGGAAGACAGAGGAGAAGCAACAGTGCCTTCATAGTGTGTGATGCGTCATTTTGCACCAGTCGTTCAGATTAAGACACAGCAAACGTTTTGCTTTACTTAGGGTGGGGCAAGCCACTCGAGGGCGAAGGAACATTATCCTAAACCACACCGTTCAGCTGCTTGTGTGTGAACATGCGTGGTTGGCTCTGTGGGTGAGAGAGAGTCCCTGAAAAAACACATTTTTACAGGCAAAGCTCAAGTGAGAACATTTCTCAATAATCTCTTTGGTAGAGCTGTTCTCCTGAGAAAACTAGAAAGGACCTTCCTCTGGCCGTTTGCATTTGTCAGTAGAAACTGAAGACAAAACAAAATGTACCAGCGGTCATAATTCTTAAATTGGTGTGAAGAAATAATGGCTGGTTTAGCCTAATTGTGTAAAGAATGTATGGAAAGAGTGCTGCCCGTCCACATGGGACATGAAATCATAGGTGGTCTTGCAAAGGGTGGAAGCCAGACCTTGATTTATTGGTTCTTACAGGGAAGCGATCACTCTGCAACCAATTTTGGGGTTAACTGAAGTTTACCCATGTCTCAGAACCTCTAAGATACTCACCCAGAGACTAGCCCTATGGGCTTAATTTACCACATGTTGCTTTTGAACTGCTGTATTTCCCAAAGAGGCGTAAGGCGTGAGTAGATCTCAGTGACCTGAACTCTTCTGCCCTGGGGTCCTTTCCACGGGGGCTGCCTAAAGCTGCAGGGACCTGTTCCCCACTGCACTGAGCGGACAGACTTGCTAGTGCTCAGGTTTCCACATGGAAAACGACTGCTGCAAAACTCGCAAAATAAAAATCCCAGTGACTCTGGAGATTTTGCACCCAGAAGAGGGCTACTAAAAAATATTTGGTGCTAAAAAGCTAAATTCTCTAGGATGTTTTTGACTCGACATCAGAAGTGGTTAGGAACACCTTTTTGGTGTAACTACTTTTGGAGTAACCTTGATAACTGATCGTATTACCGAGCATCTACAATGGTGTATCCAGGGGTGGTTCTGCTCTTGGGGATGGGGGGGTCCAGTCCCATGGGAACATTATAAACCTCACTAAAGTCTCTCTTCGTCATATAGAGACATGCAGGGACAGCATAATGCAATGGAGATGGCAAATAACGTGTTACCATGCGTAAGGAGTAACACCACTGTGTTGCAGAGAGCTGGTGGGTTAGACGCACAGTAGCCCTCCGTGGGGAGTTCCCTGGCTGTCCCCCAGCTCTCAGGCAGAGGTACGTGGCAGCTCATGCGGAGTCAAAGAAGGGCTTGTAAGAGAAAGCTACAGAGTCTTCACAAGGCGATAACCACTTTTTTCCTGTTTTCATTTTTAGCGTTACTTTGGTACCAAATAACCTATCCTGTTCCTGTACACCTTGTACAATATGGTTCCCTTAAACCGCTGGGTTATACATGCAAGCATGTGCACACCCCCACCCCATACATATTTTTGTTAAGGTCCCCACCACCTGAAAAGCATTAATCACTGGGCATATAATTTTTTTTGGCATTTGTAAACTAATTCTGTTAGGCGGCTACCTTTCTTCTAAGAAATTTTAGCACAAAATGAGAAGAGCAGCTATCAAGGCCTTAGTTCCTGTAGTCGCTCACCACCAGTGAATAGCTGGGGTGACTTCAAGTGGGGGATGTCTTTAGAAGTGAAAAGTCAAGCAAATGTTGGTTGTCGTTTGCAGCAGCAGTGCCGCGATGTGTAGGTGACTTGAACAGTAATCTTCCCAGCATGTTGTTGTCCACAGTTTTCAGAGACACTATTTGAAAACTTAGTCTCGGCTAAAATTAATCTCTGGATCGTTAAACTCCTTTGAGACTAACTTGTCAGTCAGTGAGTACTTTCTGAAGGGATCTGAGGATACCCTGTACTGCACGGAGACTGAATTTTAGTGGGAACTCGTATTTTCAGGGGCAGGAAAAACCAACAACCTTCTGCTTGCCAAACAATTTTGTATTTGCTCAGAGCTTAGGGTGCCATTTAATACACACATTGCCACTTGAATATAAAGCACTCTTCTGCCTTCTGTGCCAAACAAGGTTTTATGTCATTTGGACAGATGTTTTCGAATTTGCAATCAAGCTTATTAAACTCAGTTTGGGGGGTTTCTTTTTGAAAGCTCAGTCATACTCCACATAAAAACAGGGAGTGAAGGCAACCAAATGCAACTTGGCACAAATTTCCCCTGAAAGCTAACCAGTTTCATAACACAAATTAAGACTAGCTATGCTGATTTAATCTTATTTTCAGCAGTAAAGAGCAGGAGGACGGTAAGGGAGAGCGCAGCCCCTGTGTGAGAGGGCTCAGCCATGCCATTGGCAGGAGACGGTTGCTCCATGCCTGACTTCAGCCCAAGCAGGTTTGGGGTCCCACATCATGTATTTTGAACGGTGCCTACAGCTTCATTGAAGGCGATACCTGTTTCTTGAGTAGGCGAAGAGTTTACCTTGCTAAAGGGTCTATAAGGGCCTGTGCATTCAGTAGGGAGGAAAGTAGGATTCATGGTAAATGTAATCCTGCCTTCTCGCCTCTTATGAAACACTCCCACAGAGATCAGGTTTATTATTTTTGTTTTTGCCCTCCCTCCTTTTCACTGTCCCCTCCAAGGAAACAGAGTAGTGTTGAGTGTCTGTGTTCACTTTAGATTACCAAGAAACAGCTATTGTTCAGTATGTTAAAAATAAATTAAATCATATTTTGCTCAAGGTCTAACAACTGTGTCTGATTATCATGTGGTATTTACTAAATCTAAGACAGTCATAACAAGGATTGTCATAATAAACATTTTAAAATGCACACATGCATAAACCTGCTCCTAATGGGGAATATTCAACATGTGGCGGATGCCTACTTCTATTTTTTTCTTAAATTCAAAATGGTGCCTACAGTTGCTTTCTTAGAGAAGTGCGAAAACATCTACATAAATGGCTTCATTCTGTTCAAACTGATAATCACCAATAAGCTATCTTTGGCTTCAGTGGTAATTATATGATCTTTTCTTGCAATGCCTGGGGAGATCTCTGTTTATCCATTTGTAAATCCATTTCCAAAAACAAAGCAACTGCCTCTGCTCCAATCTTTTTGCAAATATATTCCTGCGTGGGCTCAGTCTGGATGGTCACCCAGCTCTCTGTATGAAAATGGCACCCTTGGACCTCCCCTGTTTCTTACTTCCAAACAGCGTATATTTGCATGTGTGTCTGTATCTACATATATATGAAAATAGTTGTATGTGTGCAGGTATTCACGTGTGCATATATGTGAAAACACACATCCTGGGACTGGAAGCAGCCACGACGAGAAGGAGAAACTAGGCCATGCAGACGTAATTATGTTGCCTTTAGTCTTCTCCTCGTGCCCAGTCTGCTGCAAGCCTACCTACGTGGGCCCGGGTAGGCTTCTCCATCTCTCTCTGCAAATCTGGGCACAATTAGATTGGCATCTCCACAACCCCTAATTCCCAGGCACAGGGCTCCGCCAACTCAACACAAACAAGAAGCTCACGATTTACGATGGTATTCAGATGCCTGGCGCTAGTAATTGATTTCCAGGGGAGTTAGTCTCTTGCATGTCTTTGAGGATCTGCCCCAGAAGCTGTTTGCTGGAAAATGCCTGAAAGCTACTTGCAGTCAGACAGCAGGGAGCCGTGACAAGGATCAGCAAGCTGGGCATTGCTGGCCGGGTGACCACAGTCCCCGGGGATGCAGCTCTCTTGTGTGGTGGCGTGTACTTGTTTGCACGAATCGGTGTCTGACCTCGGGGTGGGGAGGAAGGACCAACATGGGGGAATGTTTGCAGAAAAGCATGCAACTTTAATTCTGGGATTAGAATTAATTATAGGTAGGATTTAGCAAATACCTGCCTTTGAATACATTTTCCTGTTCTCTGCCATAGGGCATGTGCTTGAATCCTCTGCCTAATGCTCCCTTCTGGGCAGTTTGCCTACGGTCTTGGTGGCAGGCGGCTTTGATGGAGACATGTAAGTGATGGCCACTAGCTCCCCGTTCAATGACTGGCTGCGCGAAGCACGTAAACCCGGACCCGATAACGTGGAACACACCAAAGTTGATCAAAGCGTAGAGCTGCCTCCTCGTTTATCAGCATGTAATCGCCCTCCTGGCGTGGAGCCCAGGACTGGCAGCAGATGCATCTGACCACAGACTCTTTGTTCAACATGGGAACTGAACTGAGGGCTCCTTCCCTGAAGCGGTGGTGCTACCGGGCACTGCAGAAGGAGCTCCCTGTGGGGCACAGGCATTGACACCGTCCAAGGAATTTGCTTTATCAGATGTAACAGGTTTGCTGTGCTCAGCCCACTGGCAACGAGGCTGTTTTCCGTGGAAGTGCTTTTATAGTCAACCAACCGTCTCCTGGGGGCGTTGTTAGTTTGGGGATTGTTTTGGCGAAAACACATCTACTGCCAGTCCTCTACCCCAAAATAAATGCAAAGGCAAACAACCAGAGATGCGCTTCAGACTGAAGTGCTTGATCCAGTAGGCTGAACCTCGAGGTGTTGATAATGAACTATGGTGATTACTGGTTGCAAAACAAGTGTGGACAGGGATCTACAGGCTTTCTCTGGAAACCTCCCTTCTTAGCTGTCACTCATCACTCTTGGCCTTACTCTGCCCTGAGATAGGTTGTGCTGGCTACGTGCAGTAGAAGCCTCCCAAATTTTCATGGTACAATTGTTTGCATGTTATTATGGTACAATGGTTTGCAAAGTGTGTCACAGCATTTTACTGTTTTAATCCAAAGCAGTGACTCTAGCAGTGCTGCTATGAATTATACGCACTGGTAAAAGTGTAAAAAGTTACTATTTTGCTACTTCTTGGTTCAGCCAGCTACAGCTTTGTGAACAAGCCACACGCTAGCAATTGGCTCTACATGACAAGTGAATAATCTGCATGGTTTAGTGTTAAGCTTATTAATCAGTGAAATGCTCCATCTTATCAGATGTATGGGAGTAGACAAAAGTGAGGGAAGAAGACTGACTCTTTCTGTGGCAATTAATAAAATCAAATGTATCCTGAATCTTCACCTAAATACTCACAAGTGGCAGAGAGTCTTATTCTGAGGGATATCTACCAGTTTTACTGCTCAGAGAACTCTTAGTTCCTCATCTGATTAATCAAAGTACTGTACTAAAAGCAGAAAAAATAAAATATATTCTTTGTGAAGGTGCATTGAGTCCTAAAGAGACACAAAAGATCAACTCAGGCTATGCATATTTTATTCTAATACAGCCTGGTTTAGGGTTTTCTTTCATGTGTCTGGGAAGACTGCTTGGAGGGGGAGCATTGTGTGAATTAGTAGATCTCAATACCTTTATGAAAGCTTAGATGTGTATGCAAAAAGCCCATTCATTAACATCTGCAAAACACAAATAGGTGCTAGAGTACGTATTTTTCTTAAACGCTTCCCAAGAAGTGGCAACAGAAAGGAAAACCCTGATTATAAAAGTGCTCTTGGTAATGGTAATGACTGATTGTTACAGATGTCGCAGGGAAGATAAGCTGTCTTTTAATTAGATTAAACATTATGTAAAGTAGTACAGGTGTCTGCAGATGTAGTATTCGTGTAGGCTTGACTTTTCAGACTAGCTAAGCTATGCTTGGTGCCAAACCCGAGGAGACGAGGTAAAAGTAGCCAGAAACAGCTCTTGTGCTTCTCTTGATCCTGAGGCTGCAGCAAGTGCCGTTTCAGTCACTGGTGCTGCTTGAGGTCTGACTTGCCTTGCATGGCCTGTGGGCCACCTGCAGGCACCCTGCCATGGTGAGACGTCCTGCCGCTTCACGGCCACTGTCACCGTATCTTCATTTTGGGGGTAAAAAGGCTGCACTGTGTCCTGGGTGGATAGAGCCCAGCAGCAGCTTTGGGAAAGGCAGGTGTCTGTCTCCGTGACCACCAAGGTCCGGCCGGTGCTCTGCAGTGGGGCATTTTGAGAGGCAAGGGCTCCTGGCACCTCTTGGGTGCCTGAGGCAGACAGGAGGGCTGGCTCTTTGGAAAGGGGTAATTTTTAGCCTCTTTATTATCAGTGATGAAGCAGGGACTTCTCTGAGGTTTAGAACTAGATTTCCCCTCCTCTTCCCTCCTCTTTTTAGCACTGCACACGTACTGATTAAATTTAAGTGCTTTACAGTGATCTAGATGGGAGCCATTAGCCACTAACAAGGCATCAAGATCGTGAAATCTCATTAAGAAAAAGAGTCTAATTCTGGGTGCACTGGTTCTTTGGTTGAAGTCTTTTGGTTCTAGAGAAACTTTATTTCATGTGCCCCTTCATAGTGACCATACTCTAGCCTTTGCAACCTGGACAGTGTTTACTTTAACAGTCCTGGGAGTTCTTGAACTATAAAGCAAGAAATCTGTGTGGGAGTCTGAAGTACTTGGCCTGATCTTAATTTGAAACAATTTTTTGTTCTCTGTGACTCCTCTTGCAATCCTGTGGCCTTACGTGTTGCCTTCTTGCCATAAAATTTTTTTGATTGCCTCTTTCTGAAACTGGCACAGCATAGCATTTCTGTTCCTTTTCTCACTTTGATGGCATACAAAATGTGTTTTCTTGGCTCTTGCCCTTATGCTGCTTCATGACTTTTTTTTTAATAAAAGCAAAAGGCTTTGGAGGCTCTATTTCAGAGATGAATTGTTACCACTTACAATATTTCCGTTCACTGTGCTTTGATGAGCCTGTCGAGAGAAAGAGCAGCTTCTCTCTCCCTTATTTTTATTTGCTGCGTTCTAACTTTGCAGCTCCTCAGAACCCCAAAGCCCTAGTCCAAGGGAGATATGAAAACAATAACAAATGTCTGTAAAATATTTTTCTTGAAAAAACCTCCTGTCTCTCAGACAATTTTTATTGGAAGGTTATTTGCCATTAAAAAGATTCTTGCCCTGTTCCTTTTCTCACTTTGATGGCATACAAAATGTGTTTTCTTGGCTCTTGCCCTTATGCTGCTTCATGACTTTTTTTTTAATAAAAGCAAAAGGCTTTGGAGGCTCTATTTCAGAGATGAATTGTTACCACTTACAATATTTCCGTTCACTGTGCTTTGATGAGCCTGTCGAGAGAAAGAGCAGCTTCTCTCTCCCTTATTTTTATTTGCTGCGTTCTAACTTTGCAGCTCCTCAGAACCCCAAAGCCCTAGTCCAAGGGAGATATGAAAACAATAACAAATGTCTGTAAAATATTTTTCTTGAAAAAACCTCCTGTCTCTCAGAGACAATTTTTTGGAAGGTTATTTGCCATTAAAAAGATTCCTGCCCTTTGCATACTTTTCCTACCTTTGCTCAAACAGTGGAAGAAATATCTTGCCTTAGAAGGTTAAACATACTAGACTACTCCACCCATACAGAAATCAGGAGGATGTTTTAAAATTATTTACCAACAGTTATTTCCCTATTTTATTATAAAATATTGCAGACATCGTCATATTTGTTAGGACGTGCTGATCTTAGTCATGACCTGACACTGTTCCATTCACAAAAATCAAGCAGATATTATCTCACGATCATATTTCCTAAATGGGTAAATTTTTTTTTGTGTGCTACTTTTCTTGGTAAAGACTAAGATGACAATAACCACAACTAAACACTCATTTGGTTAAAATTGTTTCAAAACTGGGCTTTTAATTTTTATAAAAGACCCTTTGTTCTCTGGGTCATATCTATGGGTGGACATGAAGTTGGAAGTTGCTAGATGGTTGACAGTGGATCTACCAATGTACATCTCTTCATAATCAGGCACTTGGGTGCAATCACCACCAAAAACTCCAGTGTACTCCTCTACACTGCCACCATGGCTGAACTGCAGACATACATCCCTGTGTCATGCCAGACAGATCTGCCCATAAAGACCTTCTGTCTTTTGTGCAGCAGGTAAGAATGCTTCTTCAAGTCTACTTCAACACATAACCACGTGACTAGGTCAGTGGGCAGAGAGGCAAAGATTGAAATCATTGTTACTTGCTAACAAGTGTAACAAGTACAGGCCTACACAGATGCCAGTCTCTTTCCCACTCTAAAAGTGCAGAAGTAAGGGTAGCATGACACCACCAAAAAAAATGAGTTGTGAAATCCTCCCCGTAGGTTTGATTCAGTGGATGCTTGTAGTAAATGTTTGCCGTGTCTCTCAAAAGCATAGTAAAGAAAAAGAATACTTCTGAAACACCCACACACACACAAAAGACACCCCCCCAGCCCACTCACACACACTTATCCTGGATCCATGAAAATACACGGTCATTTAAACTCCAAAAATGCCATGAGGCAGAATTCATTTCCTACATGCAACCCAATGTGCTATGGTTTAAAGGACTTGAAATTACCGTATCTGTCACCTTGGGATAACCCAACCAAGGCCAAAGGAAAGCAAAGCCAAGTACTGAAAAGCAAATACTATCACTCACTCACTTAAGTCTCTTAACTCTACTCCAAGAGAAACAATATGAAATGTTCAGTGCAGTCATTTGGACCCATGATCACTGGTAACTGTGAGACTAGCAAATAGACAGGCTGTAAAGCTGGTCAGCGCTCTAACTGTTATAAAATGTCTGCAGCGGCAGCTGGCACTTGCATTTCATCAGTAGTGCAGCCAGGATGAAGGACTATGCAGCGTTGATAGGCTGACAAACCTGTTGCTACCCAGCTGCTAAACTGGATCAAAGGGGGATACCAGCCTCCCTTCAGCTGCCTGCAGGACTAGGAGGCAGAGGTGGGGCTGGAAGCACATGAGGAAATAGGATTGGAGGGGGAAATTAAAGCAGTTCAGTCCATAATCGAAATCCGAGTCCCTGATCAGGGACTTATTAGCTGTTGCCTGAGCTGGCAGGCCACTAACGTCCTCCTCAAGGGCCGCTTGGTCCCAGTGCACAAACCTGCCTTAGTGCAGGGTGTGGACCTGAGGCTCCCTTTGCCTGCTGACGCCTCCCAAGCTTTCAGACAAAGTCTCTCGTGGCTTTCCTCCTCCCCAGGCCTCCTCGGGTCTGCTGTGACCTGTGCCAGCTCCCACCTGCCTCCTGGGAGCCGATACCTGTAGCCTGCTGGCTGGGGCATGCCTAGGAGGTAGGGAATGCGCACTTCAGCGTCCTTTGCTAAAGGAATTACAGCCTGAGTAAGACTGTGCTTGAGCTGCTGACGGCTGCTCAGAGTTTGAAAGAAAAATTTGGCACCTGCCTTCAAAAGAGGATTGTGGGCTATGAGCTGAGAGTGGAGGGACTTGCGCCTGTGTACTTCATTCACCAGAAGGCACTTAAACCCAGGAGAGAGCTAGGATTTAGGATGAACTACAGTCTTCAGCTTTTCCTATTTGGCTGGCTTAGGCAGTTCCCCAAACAGTGGCTTTTGTGAATCCCCCCTCCGAGGCACTTAACTCCCCTTACACACATGCACGGAGTCCAGGCACCTAATTCAGGCATGTGGACTCCATTATGGGGCCAGATGCAAACATCCCATCATGGATTAGGATCTGAAAGGTTCTATATCCTGTATTGTCGATCAACTAAGGCCTCTGTTTTCCCTGCCCAGTCATCCTTTTTGTTTCAAAATCTGGATTTTTTTGAAGCAGATATGTATTTTTAAAAATTCTCCTTGTATCTATGCAAAGGAGTAGTTAAGGCATGTGCTAGCTATTCCCAGGATGATGCAGTTAAGACAACAATGACTAACTTCACAAAATCTGGCGTTAGAAAAATCAATGCACTTAAATGAAATCTTACTCTTCCCCACAAACTTTGTCCACCAGATTCTTACTGCTGAACATCAGAACCAAAGGTTCATGGCTACCTACAGGCCATGGCTTAACCAAATAAAAAGATCGATCCACTAGGCAGATTCTTCTCTAGCAAGGGAACAGGAGTCTTGTTTCTCCAAACAGCAGAATGGCTATCAACAATGCTTGCAATGATTTTCCTTTGTTTGTTTGTTTTGTTTGACTGTGAGATGGGGCACCTACATTAATTCTAAGTTAATTTTGTGTTAGGTCAAGAAAAAAATTATCACCCTCCTCTTTTCTTCTTTTCAACCTAAAAGGCAGCACCGGTAATCAAAATCACTAAGAAATGAAAAAAAACCCAAACCCCTCAGTATTTTTCATTTTTTGGCAGTTTTGTTTCTTTTGCCTATTTAGGCTCTAGACTGGATTATCTAATGTGTGTACAAATCTCATAAATCACCTTTGAGAACTGCTGTTAAATTCTACCCATGCCTCTCCTCTTCCTGAATTCCTTCTTATTTTATCTCTCTTCTCTTTATGACTAATAGCTATACCTTGTTTTATCCTTTCTTGTACTTATATTTATTCCCCAAATGACGCGGAGTCTCTTAACAGTGGTCAGTTGAAAATTATTTACTTTTTTTGATATTGTAGTAATAATTACATGCCGTTATGTCTTTGGTTTGGAATGAAGTCCTCATCTTGATTAAATGTGACACCTGACATGAACTTGTCTTCGAAGGACTAAGCCATCATAAATCATCCAGAGGAAGGGGAGAGATTTGTGTTTTCCTCCACTTGCAGTCGTCAGTATATTGCGACCATACAACACTGGTGTGGCATTCATAATGTAGTGATAACTGTTATGGAAGAGAAGACAAACCTACTTATTTTTCATTTGGAAATGCAAAATTATTAACACAATATTGTTGAAGAATTTTCCTGGCTAGTTTTCCCTTGGCTGCCTCAGGCTAAAAATGACTGCTGAAGTTTAATATTTTATGAATCCTCCTGACTATGAAGGTCTAGTAATTCTCCTTGGGAGGATCTGTGACACAGATAAAATGCAGAAATCTGAACAGACATGTCAGAAAACTATACGCAGTAGTGACTGTAACTTTGAGGAAGTTGTGTCCCATCAGTTCCTGTGCATCAAGTACACTGGTAAACATCTGGTTTTTAAGGTAAAAAAAAAAAAAGAATACTTCCTAGAGTTCAGTAATTCAGGCCTCCACAATTGTAAAGAAAAACCCTACATGATCTGGAACAGATTTTTCTCAAGTGACTCAATTAATTACTTCCATGTGACAATTACCAACATTAGAAGCTTGTGAAATTCAACAGTCGGGGAACTGGTCACTTGTGCAGACAGGCAATTTGACATATCTAGATAACCCCATTAATTTTTAATGGCAACTATAACCTGTATAAAGTTTGCTAGTTGTTAAATATTTTTAAATGGATCTCAACCTATATATACCCAGACAGTTATCCACGCCGTAGACTATGGCCTGTTTTTCTTAATCAAGCAAAACTATAATGAGAATTTTGCTCAATTAAGCACTGAAGAATTTGGCTAAGTTTTATTCAATTCTTGGCAGTAGGAAAAAATGGTCTTTCCAACAGTAAGTGCCAGTGCAAAATATTTTGACAAGGAACAAATGTCAATTTAGATCTATGAAATTCCCATTTTCAGGCAGTAAAGTTAGAATTGCTCTGGTTTGTATTAGCTTAAAATTACTCAAACACTGGCCTACTATATTGTGTAGCTAAGTAAACAGGTATCCACCACTGGCCCAGATTCTGCCCTCAGTTATAGTAGCATTTTGACTGCAGTGGAGGCAATTGCTATTTATAAACAGAATAACCAATATCACTGAGTCCTAACTTTTCCATGTGCTCAGTTTATTGAGATTGGTATTCTGCTGCTGTAGAAATGATCACAGTGGTTAAATGTATCTGGTTTGAAGTGGACAGCAGTGATTGTTATTGAGTCCATTTTATCTTGCTAATGATGACATTTAATGGGATGTCACAGATGAACAGCTTTACTTGCCTAGCCCCTCTGAGCTAAAAGGAAAATTTCCAAAGATGGAAGAGTTGAAAGATAAGTGGGAGTGTTGCTTTCCTTTAATTTTTTTCAAAGGAAATGTTTTTCTTATCATTCTTTTCATCTATTCAAAACTATCCCAAATTCTTCCTGGAAATTGGGCTGGAGATGTAATGAGAACAGACATTATTTCATATATCTGATATCTTTTTTTTTTTAAACTGGCGACAAAGATCCCATTTAATTAAATGAAAGCAGACTTTGGGTGTCTCTGTTGATGTACAGTCCTACAGGCAGCAGGAGAACGAGGGAAGAACCTGTAAAGTAAACCTATCTATTAAATTAAAAATACATACTTATGTTCAGACTTGACTATTGTTTTACAAGGAACTCCCAAGAAAACATGCATGTGGATCCCATTTCCTCCAGAAGTTTGCTTTAAACACTCATGAAATCAACATATCATACTTCAAAGATTTCTTAGTTTAGCTAGAAGTAGAGCTGTAAATGTTCTGCTCATACCCTTGACCATGGCTTAGCTGGTGCTATCAGCCAACCCGCTTCATACCTGCGGAAAAGACTACTTCTCTTTGGCCTGCCAGGGAATTCTGTAGGCCAAGTGTAAGCACTGCAATCAGGTCTATAAATCTTCTAGATTATTTGTGTGCTGGAGTTTCTCTTGCCATTGTGATGAAGAAATAATTGAGTTGCAGAACTCCACCAGTACATATGAAGCTCATTGAATTTTATTCTCTAACAAAAGCATTATTTTGTAAATGGAAAAAAAAGTATAAATGTAAGCAGATACATATGTTTTTGATATTTGAACCCATTTAATTATATCATTGGTTTTGCCAAATAACATGACATGGACAAGTTAGATGTTAGCCTTTTTTATAACTTAACCAAAGTGATCACGTATACTGTGTGCTGGCTACACACACTATTATGTTTGATCTTTGTCCAACCACAGAAAACTGGTGCAAAAAAAGCATGGGAGGACCCAGGGCTTCCAAATGTGTTAAAATCATTACAAAGACACTTTAAACTTACTCATTGTTCAGTCTTGTTCACTCTTGGTGATGATGCCTCACTGACTAAAAGTAAAAATCCTAAATTGAATTGTTTTGTAAAGAAATGCAGTGGTCCCATCTTTTTTCCTTGTAATTATAATACAGATGATTCTCAAGAAAAACACAATTTGAAGGTTACCACATTTTAAAATGCAGATCTATGGCCTTGCTCAGCTGTGTGCTGCCAAAGCACGCGCGTTAGAAATGAGCTGAGGTGGCAGTGTCCAGATCCAGAAAAGCCAATATTTTTTACTGCAGATATAACACAGACTCCCACAGTTGCTATCTCTGAACGTGGGGCTGATGCTCTGAATCAGAATGGTGAAACAGGCACATGCTGAATATTTACTGTTCTCATAAGATATTCTTTTTTTTCCTACAGTGCTGGAGGGGAGGGGGTTAGAAAATGATAATTGTGAAATACTGTTCCTGCCTCTTACGAGGACACGCTGCCCCTAGAGAACTAAGGAAATATCTGGCTTATACTTTTTCCCAATGAATTCCTAAGGATAGACTTAGACATGCTAGTATCTCTGAAAGACCAAAGGCAGATTATAAAATGTCTGGTATTGCTGAGTTAAATAATGGATTGGCCCCTGGCCCTGAGAAAAACTCCTATGTTGGACTTGAGTCCCGCCTGCTTACTCACATCGTGGGATTACGGTAGGGGGTGGCAGAATTCTGGTTGTGAGTCCTGATCTGGTATGTCTGGACACCATCACTCAAGCAGCAGGCTCATGTTTTAAAAGAACTAGAGATTTTTAAGCATGTGCGTAAGGTTGTTCAAAACTACCTCTATGACCTTGGGCAAGTTACTTACAGCACCATTTTTTTTCTGTTCCTGTGGAAAAGGCAGGCCTGATCCACCACCCCCTACTCCCTCTCCACACGTGTACGTTTTGCTTGCTATCACTCCCCAGCTCCTACTTTTTGGCATGTTCTAACCCCTGCTCACAAGTTTCTTTCACCTTGAGCATTACAGTTTGTACTGGAGAAGGAAAAGAGCAATGAAGAGAAGCAAACCAACAGGCAGTGGAGTTTCTTGTAGTTCCCTCAGCTCACACATCTCATTTAGGACACATCTGGAGTTCAGGACTCCAGACGGGGTCTACAGTGCAGGAGTAGAAATAACTTGGCAAGCCAGCATGTGGTGAGCATCAAGATGGTGCAGCCTGACTGTATTGCCACGCTTTGCCAATCTCCTTCAGTTCCTCATTTGCAAAATGGGTCTGAAACTCCTTACTCAGCTCTGAGTGATGCCGTAAGAAGTACGTTGAGCATTTTAACGAGGACTATACTAAGTCATCAGTCTTCTCTTATCTCTCTCATGCTCATGAATGTGTAACACACTGATTTACGGAGAGAAGAAACTTTTGGTGGCAGTAAGCTCTTTTACATACTACATTGTTCCTCACAGTCTCCAGTCCCTGCAGTTGACTGTTTACAGGTCTCTGTGAACCTCCAACTTTAAATAAAGCCACACAGAGACCACAAGTCAGTCTTGATGAGCAGACACATCAGACACATTTATTCAGGTTCTCTTCAGGGCTATGAGACCCGAAGGAATAGTTTCCTGAAAATACATTTGTCAAGAAGATAAGCACTCAAGAGAAACAATATAGTGGAGGCCAAAAAAGAAATTAAAACAGGACATCCCCCACCCCATTGTTTACTTAAGCAAAATCAGATGATTTGTCTCTGGGGACCCCAGGACTGGAGCTGCCTTTTTTTTTTTCCATCCTAGGTGCCATATTTTGTCCGCTCTTTTTTTCCGGCCTTGCTTTTGTATATATCATAGTGTCTAAAGCAATTGTTCACATTAGTTATTCTACTTCATCCATGCAAATTAGAACTGCAGTTGCAGTTAATATGAAACCGTAGGTGCTATCCCCAGTTTTTCTTAAATCCTCGCTGTATTACTTAAATTCTACGTGCGATCACTTCTTCTGAATTCATTGCTTGGTCTGAGTAAATGCAATTCATTAACTCTATTTTAACCCCGCCAAAAGCATCCTCCCTATGCCTTTAATTACAACAGCTTTCAAGAACTTTTGCCTTCGCAGTCTATGATGCCATTAAGAGATGGAATAGTACTTTACAATCAAAGGGACACATCTCTTTGTCTTGACATTATCATTTATCCTGGATTAGATCACTATTTTATATGTTTTGGAGCCTGAAATTAGCTTGCTTCTGTGAGGTACCTATTTCACTCCAGTTTTAAAGCCACCACAGCAACCTTTTTCAGGGTCTTTTCCAGAAATGCTTCAGTCCTAGAAAAAACGTGTGCTTCACTTAAAACAAAACCAAACTAAAAACTATAAGAAGAAATGGGTCTTACTGGAAGGAAACTTTACAACAACCCTGCACACTGTGAGAGAGGAATAACGTTTTAGGCCCTGATACTCATCTCCAAGTAGTGTAATTTAGAAGAATCTTCCTTTGTATCGATGGCATTGTCCTTGTGTAAAAT
This sequence comes from Aptenodytes forsteri, assembly GCF_000699145.1. Taxonomy (NCBI): domain Eukaryota; kingdom Metazoa; phylum Chordata; class Aves; order Sphenisciformes; family Spheniscidae; genus Aptenodytes; species Aptenodytes forsteri. The sequence goes on from NW_008794443.1 coordinate 6,081,415, forward strand.
AGGGATAACATGGCTGAGCAGAAACAACAACTGCTTCTTGTTTGTAGCTAGTCCATCTCCTGAGAAACAGCGGAGGAGCCTTCCTTACTGCCACCTTTCCAATATGGCATTCAGCGAGACTGTAAAAGTCTTGGGGAGAAGGAGGTGAAAAGGATAAAGAAGCACTGACCGAAAATCACACTAGCCTGGTGCAGATTAGTCCATTAAAAAGAGAAAAGAACGTAATAAGGCCTGGAGTAATTGTTTGTTTTAACTTCAGTTTTACTCACATAAGTCCTTGTCATGCTGTAAGCAGCCCAGTTTGCTGAAGGAAGAAAGAAAAAAAAACAGGGCATGATTTGGGTAAAATGCATGGGGAGGCCATATCTTTTGCGTGCACTGGCCTCCTGCCACAGGCTGTTTCCAGTGCTCCAGCTGGGTGGAGAAGGGATGCTGCAGTCCTTGTGTCTTCATCCATTCAGTTGCTGGTTCCTCCACCTCCACCCTCTCCCAGGGTGGCAGACCAAGCCAGCCTGGGGCCTGCTGTCCCAGGGGCTGCCCCAACCCCTGTGGATTAGCCCTTTGCTGGTAGGGGGCTGGGGGAAGGACTCCTACCACCATCAGTGGCCCCCACCTTCAAGCTCAGCTGCTCAGGCTGTGCCCTGCTTTTGGAGCTCACCTGTTATGACTTAACGACTAGGTAGTGCTAATGAGTGAAAAAAGAGCTGAAATGGGTGATCGAAATGAGCCTCTGAAAGCAGTGGAAAGGCTGGCACTTGTATGGTTGTATAAAGGAAATATTGTTATTCCTAAGGAAAAGGTACTATTTCTACAGCTATAATCTAAGACATTTTTCTCTTTAGCACCAAAGCCACACACTGGTATTCATCTAGGCTTAATGCAAACACTGCATCGGGCAGTTCAGGGATAGTCAGCTCTTATGAGCGATATTAGCTTTGTCAGCTTTGTTTGAAGTTTTATTAGATTCCCTACTGCAGTCTTCAGTAGACAAAATGGGCTTGACATTAAAAACCCATCTTGTATATTTTTTCTAATTCCAGATACAGTCACCGTAACTAATTTGTGCAATAATCAAAAGATAATTAGATGTTTATATATCCTTATTTTAGCCATTATAAAAAATGGATTGTTAGCAAATACATTTATAAAGTCAAGCACACTGCATGTCAAATGGTGTAGCAGTGAATCTGAAGATCAAATATTTCTTATCGATGTATATATATTTAAATACTGACAGGTACTACAGCCAATTCAAATGTCTGTTGGAGCAATTTTTGATGAGTATGGAAACTGTATTGGGTTTTCACGGGAAGTCCTTGAGTGTGGACATGTCTCGCTACTGAAGCTGCCCCGTAGGTGGCGTGAGCCATCCACTCAAGACACAGGCCGAACACGCCACTTAAAATTTTTTTAAAAAAGCAAAATAACAAAAACACATTCACATAATTGTCCTTTATATAGGTGCTACTGCTTGTGTTGGCTGGGGCACAGCTGTCTTACACTGCCAGTCAGGACAATCATGTAATGATAAATTATAAAGATATTTCTTTCTAGTAAAGGTAAAATCTTATCTTAAGACACGGTGTTCACCTGTGTCTTTGAATGAGGGGGGTCCCCTTTTCTCCCAGTTACTTCGATCACCTACACACAGCTCATTACAAACAGCGTATTCCTGGTACTGGCCAGGGCAAATATAAAATAGGCTGAGCATTAAGAAATATCTTTCCTTTTAGTCCTTTCTGGCTTCCTGTCTTTTAGTCTGTGTTTAGTTTTTTAAACACTATCTCTTGTTTGTCAAAAGGCAAGGGACTTTGTTTTCTAGCTATCCTAGAAGTGTATCGTGTTGGAATGTGCTTTGCTCTGAGCACATCAAAACCTGCAGATATTTCTGGTGGTGGGTAGAAAATGGTGAGTGCCAGCCCTTTGATCTTAATCTTTCTATATTTAGGGAAGAAAGGGAATGAATTTTGAGTGTGTCTGCAGTTCCTATGCAATTATACCTCCCATTTAGGGATCATATTCATTCCCGGCTAAGCTTAATTGCATGTGAAATGGTGTTTGTATTCCACACCTGGCCGTGGTAGGAGGAGGTAACATGTACGTTCAGGCATCTATTCTGCTCCATTCAGCACTACTAAACCTCAGAGCAAAATCATCCATATCTAGGTAAAAAGTGAGGGGGGAGAGGAAATTAGAAGGAGAAGGAAGTCAAAGGAGGATTGTCTGGAGAGACCTTCTATCTTCACAACCACTGAATACTTGTGCAAGTAACTACGATACTTTTAAGCCAAGTAGAATGGACATCAGGTTTCAGGTACAGTAAAGAAAATTTAATGAAGGGACCCAACAACAAAATATGTTTTGTATTTCAAGACACAAAAATATCTGTCTCAAGAAGGGTGTGAAGGAATATGTTGCACAGCAGCTGGAACAGGTATTCTGCCTGACCTTGAAGGACAAGGTGTGCAAAGTATCCAAGCATCTAAGATTGGAAATAGATCCCTCATGATTTTGTCAGGTATGCCAGTGGGAGTTACAGGGAAAACCCCACCAGCAACCTCTCAGCACCTATAGGCACAACATGGGCTTAAGTGTTTGGCACTTGTAGTGTGCACAACAAACTCCTAATGTATGATCACGCTGAGATACACCAGGGGTTGCAAAGCTAGGAACACAAATAAAAAGCTCATTTGGAAGATTAAAAGAATACACTTTGCAAAAAATTTAGCCAATGCCTGGCTCACGTACTGTCCTGGTTTTACTGTTTAATCCCATTCATTCTCCTAAGATACCTCTGATTATTCCAAGCCCACGAGAGACGCACCCAAAGACAAGATTAATACGGAAGTTTTTTTTCTTGTTTGTTGCTTCAGCAGTGCAGGCCTGAATATTGGACGTAGTGATTTCACAAAAAGCAGTGGTTGCACTCACTTCTTAGGTACCTAGGTAATAAAACTCTTCTTCAGATTTCTGAGGTTATATACCTCCAGGAAAAGAGTCTCCGCTTGGTTCAAATGTAGTTGAGCCCAGGAGATAAAAATGTCATTGTCAGTGTTTCACAGGCCAGAGCTAAACCTTTCCTAAAGGAGATGTTATTATAATATCCAGAGGAGGGAATGAACTCACTGCAGGCAAAAAGGATAATAAAAATAATAATAAAAAATCAGACTCCTCCAAGTCTCCTTTGGTTCAACTACAGACTGTAGGAGATTTCTCATAAAAGCATTTGATATTTTAATGTGACTGTACATTGGTTGGGAAAAGAGGAACATAACCTGTTGAGAGTTAACATTTTAGGTCTCTTCACTATCATGTTAAATTCGATACTACATTTTCAGCAAGAAAACTGCAGGCCACTTGGCTTAACTGAAGCTGGGCAAGCCTTTTAGATTATCAAATGTCACATGAAAAAATACCGGGCAAGTTGGGGCTGAGGAAGTGTTAAAGTTTTGTTAGGATGGCGTGTCCTCAAATAATTGCAGAATGCCAAACACAGAGCTTCCCGTGTTCCTTCAGGCTGAGCAGGGATGCCAAGTATACAGAATTGGAAGCTGTCTGTCAGGGTTTTTTTAGTTGCTTGATACTGTGCAGACAGCAGAGACAAAATACCAAAAATGCCTGAAATCCTTATGACCTTTCACTGCAAACTGTGAACTTTGTCTGCTAAACTCAAACTTCTATTTACACTCTCAGCACAGACTCCATGCTGTTGCCTTTTCTTTGTCTTTCCAGTTTGTCATGTATCGAGGGACAGCTTCACAAACACTGCACAGGAGGGGGGACCTGAGCACATGCCAGACCTTTTGCAGGTTCAAAATACTAAGTCTCCATGTTGTGGATTGCTTAAAAATAGCTGTAATGCAAGCAAAGTAGCACGAAATATGCTGTTTGCACACAAAGCAAGTATTCTACAGAAAGCTTTAGCTTTGCCATCAGCTGGCATGGCTCACATTCCCACGCTGTGCGCCGACGCCATGCTGCTGCATAGCTGACCCCATTTACACCATCTCCCGTTTACACCAGGAATACACAGGCAGCTACAGAGTAAATGGTCCAAAAATGCATTCAGCAAACTACTGTGTCAGCTTCTCAGCTAAAATGTCCCTGATTTCAGCATTGTGCTCCAACATTCATCCACCCCTCATAAATCATGAGCTAGACTGCTGCAGTGAACAAGTACAGGGGAAATTTCAGATGTATAAAGTAGAAATTGTGAGAGTGAGTAGAAAAGTGAGGGTGACTGAGCACTGGCACAGGTTGCCCAGGGAGGTTGTGGAGTCTCCATCCTTGGAGATAATTCAAAAGCCGTATGGACATGGTCCTGGGCAACCAGTCTAGGTGTCCCTGCTTGAACACGAGGTCGGACAAGATGACCTCCAGAGGTGTCTTCCAACCTCAACTGTTCTGTGATTCTGTGAAATTGTTCCTATGCAAGACTACTATGAACTGTAATATTTAACAGTATTTGCATAACTTTTGCGGTTGAAAAAGGATATCCTTAACCTATTACTTATATAACAAATATTTTAACTGAACTATCATTACTAGCTGGGTAATTCTTCTGACTGTATTTCAAATTTAATTTCATTCTGTGGTAGCATTCACTGAACTTTACAAGACAAAGGTATTAATGAGTTCTGTGTCTGAACACTCTGGGGTCTAGAAAACTGTCTTAAAAGGCCACATTTCCAGAGACTCCTGCATAGAAAACACATTGGTGTTTCCTGAAGAAACTCAGTGAGTTCATAAGGAACCATTACATTGATAAATTATGTCAATGAGGCTTTTGAAAGAAGACTGTTCACTTAGTGCTACTTTTCCCTGAACGTGGAAGCTATGGAAAATGTGTGGAAAACATTTGCAAGGTGATGACTGCAGCTATATGCTCTACATGTTGCTGTTAATGAGCTATCTGTTAACAAACCATATGCTTCAGCACATAAACAGGAGGATTTATGCTTAATGCAAAACCCATAAAAAGACTTACTGTTTGGTACAACTGGTTCCCAAATCAGACAGGCACATTGCTCTAGTCTTCCATGAACTTCCTGTTACCAGTATAAAAATCTGCTGCCTACAGGCTTGAAGTCCCTTTTCAGCCTGAGCAATGTTGAATTAGCTGTTTCTCCCCACTTTGCCTAGAGGCGGTCACTGCGTATCACCAGTCAAAGTACTACCAATGAACTTGTTGCCAAAGACCAGAAGTGTGTACATGTGTGCACATGTGAGGTTGTCTGGGGAGCAGGGGACTAGAGAAGCAGAGAATTTAACGAGCATCAGGTCCTTCAGGTCTCTGCTTTGTACAGCCTGGGATCGTAACCTTGTCATCATGGTTACTAACACCAAGCAGACAGTATCCGTGGAATATTCCCAATCCTAATGATTTGTGGAGGCAAGTTCATCTTGTTATTTTACCGTGTTCTTCTGTACTAGAGCTTTATGTGTTAATTAGCACTACTAAAGCCCTAAACAAGCCCCTCTTCTTCAAAACAGACAAAAGCAACCATTGGGTTTATTCACAATAATTCTTGGATCAGTTAAAGAAACCACATTCACCAACAGGAAAAGAGAAGTAAATTTCTAAGCTATTGAATAACACTGCTATGTTTGGAAAGGATTTTTCTTTTGTAATTCCCCTTTAATTTCCTCCCATCCAGAGCTGCTGAGAGGAATCTGAAGCTAGGTTTTCACGAGTGACTAAAGGAGTCCAGCAACTGACTCTTGTTTAAAATCAATGGTCCTGGAAATGTAAGGTAACATTTCCATAAACATATGAGTAATTTGAGGTTTAAGTTCCACTAAAAATCATCCAGTACTTCCAGCTCCCCAAGTCAGACAGGGAAAAGGCAGACCGGTAAACTAATCCTTATTATCAGATAAGCAGGGATTGAATGAAGGAACATAAAGCACGAGAAAATGAGGAGGAAACTGAGGACAGAGAAGACAACTATGTTCAAGAAGTTTATACACTGAGAAGCATAAAAGGCAGTTCAACAGGAAAAAGGATAGACAGAAAGAATATCGGACTATATAAACTGAAACATTACTTTCAGTCGCTTAGATTTTCTTTTGATTTTGAGATATGACCTCAGTAAACCCACAAAATTGTATAACTTCATCACCTGACTCAGTGCCTCTGCACTCAGCACAAGACATTTTTTTCATTCTGCTTCCTGATCAGATTAGAAAGTGTCTGAAGTTACACTGTGCATTCTAGTAACCTTTCTGAATAGTTTTGCTTTCTTCATTTCAATTGTCATTTTTCAATTTAGAAATATTATTAAAATACCACATTTGGGTGGGTAGTGACTACCATGACACTGGGTAGAAAACCAAAGCAATTGGAAGCAAGCTAGACATTCTGAGTACATTTTTAAAATACCTTGTTGCTTAAATAAAATAAACTTAAATCCCTTAGTCTAGCAATTACTTTCAGATGTTTGATTGTTTATTTTTAAAGAACTGTCATATCAACCATTTAGAACCGACAAGTACTATTTTGATATCTTCACGAGTTTTCTCTAACATCTGCTCCCTGCCTTATTTTGGGAACTACATACTCATCTTCATTGTCTCTTGTATTTATCTTAATTTTGCTGTATTTTATTTTATTAGAGGAAAAACTTAGCAGAGCTGTTTGTGGCAAGATTTAGTTACAGGAAACCCAAAAGCTAAGCCCCAGTTTCAGCTGAGACAATTAGACTGTTGATTTTGGTAGCAGCTCAGGACTTCTATTGGACCCAAACGCCTTCCAAGTCTATCTGCCAGTTGATGCTCAAGTCTGAAAATTTTCTGTATTCTTGCTACAGATAAAGGGCTTTGTTTCCTTTTAATTTGAGGGATATTTCTACCCAGATCTGAATGTTTTGCTGAAATTCTTCTCTATTCACTGGAATAGATTAAAAAAAAAGGAAATAGTAACATTTTCCAGAACTTTCAACCCTTGTTTAAGGCTTTTTTCCCCCTAAATTCTCTGTTCCTTGATTGCTGTGAATTGTTGTGGACAGTGTTTGTTTTTCTCAAAGCAATTTTGCCATGCACGAAAAGTAGCAGGTGCTAATTTGTAATGCTTAGCTTAACCGTTGCTTTTTTCTGTCTAGTAAGTATATTCAAGAGCTCATATTACTGTTTCACCTGCTGTAGGTAAAGGACTCTAAAATGCTGAACACGTGATACTTTTTTAAAAGTGATCTATGTTGCTACCTAACACCAGAAGATCTGTATCGAAAGGTTTGAAGAAATTACTAATAAAAAAAAGCAGTGTTCTTATACAGTCTTTTCATCAACTGCTATAGAAACTTTGCAGCCGAGTTACCATTCATAGTCCACTGCCATTCTTGGATGGATGTTTTATTGCTAGGTGGATTGGGTTCTAAAATTTTCTTATGGATGCTCTGGGAGAATGTAAATACTAGCCGGGAAGTGTTCTATTCTCTATTTCTGTTTTGTGGGCTGGAGCCTTGGGCTATACAATTTCCTTTTTGTTTGTTTGTTTCTTTTTTCTTTTTTTTCCGTGTTAGACTTTTATAGCCCCCGAGGTGGGGCGGGTGACGGCAGCTGATGCCGGGTGGAACGGTTACCAGGGACAGCTCCGGCGGCGGGCACCGCCAGAGAACCGG